>NW_015505872.1:590436-725359 GCF_001515645.1 Sinocyclocheilus grahami
GCCACTGTAAGTATATGAGCATGAGAAAAGTGCGTTTGTCCTCACTGGAGGGACTGGGAAAAGCCTAAGAGGGCTCAGTATCACTCGCGGGCTGGACGTCATGGTAAGTGGTTCTCATTGTGAGTACAGAGTGGTCTCTTTCACATGTGTGTGTGTGGACAGGAGAAGCTCAGCTTTGTTGGTCTGTTCTGTGGGATGGGAAGAACCCATAGAGTGTTGCTAAAACACAAGCTGACAGGTAAATGGGCCTTGCTGGCATCTGGGGAGCCATTTGGGGAGTGTCGAGCAATGAAAAGATCCACGGCTCCAAAGAAAGGGGAAGAGAAAAGAAAAATAAAGCTGTAAATTGATACCGCAATCTATCTTTTTTTATTTTAAATTTTTTTTTTTGCCTTGGGAGATTGTATCAACTGACCCAAAAGCCAGACAGAAAGGAAAGCTTCTGTAAACAACTCACACACACTATACGGAAGGCAAACTAACACCCCATGTGTGGAACAAAGAGACTATCAAATCTCATCAGACAGTCAAATATCCGCAGACTTAACAGTCTGTTCCCCGAACACCCACAATACAATGCACATGTCAGTCCTGATCGGTTTTTGGAACCACAATTATAAACCCAAGTTACCAGAAATTCGCTCTCTGCTGAACGACTATGATGTGTATACTAGCTCACCTAATGAGGAAGGGAAAAACATATAAGACAGAAAGAAAGAAAGGCACATGCATTAGGTGAAATTTTAACAAGCACAAATATGTGGGCAAGTAACAACTCAAAGGAAAAAAAAACAAGATTAAGAATAACCAACTTAAATTGAGACAAGTGTGGAACTGTCATAAAATATAAATTTCTGGTCCTATGTTTTTATTTATTCTTTTTTTTTTAAATACAGATACAAACTCAAGTACTTTCGCTGAGAACGGTGGGCAGTCACTTGACTAATTGTTATCCTGTAGCACCATGTATGTTTCCTGGCAGCCCTAGTTGTAATAAAAATGAAAATGAGCTTGAAAAATGTGTTTTACAGTGAGACTGATGACGTTTTCTCTGTGCACCTTCTACATGTATTTTGGAAAGATGCAGATAAACGGCAGCAATTAGCTGTGAGAGGGAACACCGCGGCAACATATCTAAACAGCCATTTATACACTCTTTAAAAATATTTTAATGAACTGACTGCAGTCTCTTGGGCTGTGCAAGATCTCAAACTGAGGGAAAACCGCTACTGAAATGAAGGATTATTTATATCCGTGTCAAGCCGGCACAGCCAAAATCACAATTTATATTTGATTTTCTGTAATCAAAACTGTCATACTATTTATTGTAAGACTTAGTTTGCACAATGAAGGTGATACTAATAATAACAGAAAAAAACAGCTCTAGCATGCTGCTGTGTTCAGTTGTCTAATCATTAGATAATTTTGCAATTAAAATCAAATTACTTTAGCAGTGAAATGATTGAGCTTGAAGTTTGTGAATAGGTGCCATTTCAGGCAGACAGAAACACACACAAATATAGACTGTAAAGGGAAATGTGGTGCAGACTACAAGATAACTTCATCATGCCATAGTGTGTTAGCAGTCAAACTGGTACGTTTAGCACTTTAAATCTGGATGATAATTTCAGAAATGTCTCCAGGCTGTTAATATCTGACTTCAAAGGCAAGATGGCTACCACTACAAAAAACTGCTACATCTCGAAAGTCATATTAAAATTAAAAACTACCTCAAACAAATCATATATGATTAGAAAACACATCTACAAAGTGAAATGCATTGTTGTTTTAAATATTAATATATACTACTAATTAAATTGATAATGCTAATTCTATGCTGATTATGAATACATATGAAACATCACTTTTAAAGAATTTAATTTTTACAGATTAATTGCATTTTAAATACTGACACATTTTCCTTCTACAATTAAGAATAACTAAGAACAAAAAAGTGGACAATGAATACATACTAAGTAATGGAATAATCACCTTTACTTCAACATAAAAATAAAAGATTGAATAATATGCTCAAATGTGTCAAATAAATGCACAACTACATTTTTGAACAACATATACAAATTTAATATATAAGAATAAATTATTTAAAATTCTTTAACTTGCATTCCATAACCAAACAAACAAACAAAAAATGTTCATAAAACAACCAACAACCAAACAAATAAATACAAAAATGTTATAAAAATTATAAATAAAATAAAAAATAAAACAAAAGAAAAGAAATAAAAAAACACACAACACTAAAACATTATACAAATGAATCCATGCAAAAATAAACATATTATTTTACAGTTATTTAAAAATAACCTATTATTTTACAGTCCATTAATCCCAAAATTTAAAATGTATCTTCACATTAGTCAATGTAAAAGGACTTTCAACTTAGCAGCCGCTACGACTTATGATTAATTTCCCGTTCTTTTTGTCTGGATCCAATGATTTCCAAACTCTGTATTCTGTAGAATTAGTCTGCGGAGCAGACTGCATTCCATGGAGGGAGCTTATCTGCCATGGTGATAGGTGTGCGCGGCTCCAAAAACAGTGAGGCCTGAAAAACCGCAGTGCCAGAAGAAAAAAACCTTCCTCACATTTACTGAGAACCATATATATTGCGGAAACATATTGGTCTTTAAACGGATCATTTATTTAGTCGTTAGCAACCAGATCCTCATAAGTTTTAATGGTTATGACTCAAAGAAACAATCAAATGATTTCAAAATGTTTTTAAATGCATCTCTTTGTGAAAAAAAAGAAATCAAATCAACTAAATCAAATCAATTGAATTAAATCAAATAAGTCATATATACCTTGCAAATGATAAAAAAAATTCAAAAAAGTATTTTATGAAATATACCTAATAACCTAAGAAAGTTTTCACATGTAAGTGACTTATTATTTTAATCCACAGAATGTCATGTTAAAACAATCACTGCAAAGAGCCGCATATTTTATTAGGCTGACGATAAAAAAGGGGGAAAAAAGGAAAAAGAAAACCATTGATCCCCTGTATTAACAGGAATTAATAAGGGCTATTAACTACAGAAATAATCGGGGTTCCACCGAAGTTCAATTAAAATCATATAAATTCCAAATTACCAATTAGTGTAGATGAAATTGTACAGGATAAGATAATTGAGCAATTATGGCTTTTCTGCTCAAATATTTATGAAGTGTTAATTTGTGTTTGAAAGCAATCAATGAACTGGTAATGACCTTTATAGAACTTTGTAATGGAACTGAATGGCAGCACTTCCCAGCAAGGCTACATTATTTCAGATCTCAGTCATTCCAATCTGCCATTGTTGTGTAATGGCTAATTAACAATTTCAGTTTGCCTGCCTGGTTCTTTCTATTCCGCAAAATTAATTATCTAGGTATCGCTTTCTGCAATGGTCTAAAGGCTAAAAATATATCACACGGGAGGAATTAGTTTCATGACGAACGCCGTTGCGTGCCAAGGTTAGGGCTTGGGACTGGGTTAGGTGACGTCTGCAGCAGGGTGATTATGGGGAGAGTGTTGAAGACCATGTTGAGGCTGAAGTGCAGTCCCTCAAGAGCTCAACGGTGTCTGCACTACATCTGTGAGCGCCTTTACGCTCTCTCTCTCTCTCTCTCTCTCTCTCTCTCTCTTTGATAGAGTGGGCTACCCTGCATAATGGTTGGAGGCAGGCTGCTCCTTTAACCCATGCTGTAATCTGGTGTCACTTCCTGTGCTTTCTAAAATAAACATACTCAACAGACAGAGCCTCTAGCACTCCAGTGACTGATAGCAGCTAGGCTGACCTTCAGCTTAACACAACACTAACATTAAGGGCACACAAACACGCAGTGCTAACCTCTATCGCAACACAGACAAGCACAACACCTAAGGAAAAAAACATTTGACCCAAATCTACATTTGTACTATATCCACAGCGCAAAACTCACCTTGACTGCTGTATATTTTGATGAAGCCTTACATGCAGAAGAAACAAAAAGAAAACAACAAAGAACTCAATGAATGTGCAGGAGTTTATAAAAGTGAGGCTGTGCGAGTGCTTGCGGACCCTCTGTGCTCATAATTAGTAATAAAACTGTGGCCGACCAGGGCACATTGCAAACTTCAGAACAGCGCAATAATGCTGTTTATGTTTTTTATGGTGCCATTCATTATTGCCAATGGGACACATGGGCATATGTTATAAGGGAAACTTTGGATCTGAAAATGAGAGTCTGGGTCGAGGGGTTTGGATCGCACTAATCAGAGAAAATGTTTTATTTCTTCGCTCTGTCGACTAGACAAGTATCAGAGTGAGTATGTGTGCGTAAATCTGTCTAATCTGTTTTGAATCTGCTTAATTTTTCAATCAAACGTAAGTAAATGTTTTCTCAGAGAAAGCGTGCGGTCGTGCCAAACCAAACTTAATTTCCTCTAATTATGTATAATTATGGTTGTACATCCCATATATTATTATTTGAATGTGATGCATTCAAAAGTGTATTATTGTCGTATTTCTAGGCATATGTTATTATTTATTTTTCAGTATGTGCTCTAAAGCTGTATGGCATGTGACTTCTATACTGGGTGAAGTCATAATGGATTCGGCCTGCATCTCTTGAGAGATGACAGGCGCAGGTGACTCACCTTGGTGGCTGTACTCGTCTGCCTCTCGGTGGACCATCTCTTTGACATGGCCTCCATACAGAAGGCGTGAGGAGTCGTGGTCGAAGGCCTTGAGCGTCTCGCTGGAGCTGTAGGACTTCTGGGTGGGCACGCGGCAGTCCTCGCTGTCGCCGGATGAGCCCGTGTAGCGGCGCTCTTTCTCTCTCCTGCTCTTGGTAAGTGAGCAGTATGGCCTGCGTTCTTTCACATCCATCCTGCCCGCATGACGCGGTGAAACGCAACGCGGCAACCAATCGGAGCGCTCGCTCGCCACAGGCTCCACCCGACTGTGAGCTTACTGTTGTCTACCTGGAGAGCGAGAGAGGGGGTACATAGGGATTGGAAGAGAGAGGGAGGGTGAGATGGAGGGAAAGAATTAAAAAAGTATAAACTAGCGGTCACAGAGCACTAAGCTGTACACATAATCTTCCCAGGATTCACAAATCCTTTCCACCTTCTGGACTGTCGGGAGATGCCATGAGGGCGGCATCTTTCGTGAGACAGTGTGAGAGTGTTTCCCGCAGCCTGTATTCGCTTTTTTTTTTTTATTCGCAAGAGTCCTTCCTGGAAATGTTTTATGTAATCTATAGTGATGTTTCGTATTCAATGTTTATTTGTTTGTTTATTTATAATTTTTTCTAATTACAATGAAATTCATTGCAATTAAATTATTTTGTGAACATGCACACTAACATGCAAAAGTTTGGGGTCAGTAAAATGTAATTAAATTTAATAAATAAATAAATAAATAGTCTCTTATGCTCACAAGGCTCCATTTATTTGCTTAAAAATACAGTAAAAATAGTTATACTATGAAATATTATTGCAATTTAAAATGAACTGTTTTCTATTTTAATATATTTAAAAAAATATTCCTGTGATGGAAAATCAGTATTTTCTGCAGCCATTACGCCAGTCACATGATAAAACTATTTCTTTGGACTACACTTATTGTGTAACATTGTTTTTGTATGTAGCCACCAAATGAAATGCGAAAGAAGATTTTTGTGCATTTACATTGCATTATTTTGTGGCACACTGTCTTTTAAGAACTCATAAACTATAATTGATTTTGCAATAGCACAGCTGCTGAATATCTGTGCCTTATATACTGCAATAAAATCTTTGTGAATGTGTATAGGCTTTGAGTTGAGTGTGTGTATACATGTACAGTGTGCTAGTCTCTGTGTGTGTGAGAGACTGAAGAGGGGTGGTTTGTTTTGGTAGTTGATAAGCTTAAGAGTAGTGCTGAGGGGTAAGAACGGGACACTTAGTTGGGGGTAGGGATGGTGTCAGTTAATTGATGACCACTCTTTGTTGACCTGTAATATGCCAAGAGTTACTGATAACAATGATACAGTCATTAGAAGACCGAAATAAAACACCGGATCAGTACATTCAAAGCGGAAGGGATTGAGAAAGGAAGAGGAAAAAATAACCAACAACCTTTCATTAAACCCTGCCAGCAAGAATTAATAAAATCTACCTAAAACATCCTGGGAATTGATGAAGAAAAAAAAATGAAGAAACCAAAAAAAAAAAAAAACACTAATGGGAGATGGTGGAGTAATAAATGATGGTGAGGGCCCTGGGGTGCGTTTCAAATGTTTATTAGTCCAAAACCCTCTGCTTCTAATTCTGGGTCCAGATAATCGCTGTACTTTAATTTCTTTCTTGGCTGGCCCTCTTTTGGAGCCCTCCCAACATGCATGCTTTGCTTTTCATGCTCAAACATTTTTTTTTTTTGCCCCTTCCTCTTTCATACACTTTCTCTTCAAGGCGGCGCTCTTGATTTTTTTGTATGCAGTGTGTGTAGATGATTTTAAAAAGCTTCCCTATATCGATGTGTTAGACGACAGGAGATCTGAAGGGCCCTGTGACTGAGGGGTTTGGATGTTTTACTAGGCAAAGATGGTTACTGGTTACTTCCATGTGTGACGCTAATGTGCCAGATAGCAGAGAGAGAAAGAAAGAGAAGGTTGAAAGGCAGAATATAGGGGTAATTGGGATGTCTCTTAAGTGTGAAGGAGTGTTTAAGTGCACGTGAGTGCTCTGTTGCTGACTGAAAATGTGTTCTGAGGTGCTTTCATCGCAGATCACTTCTCTTATTGGTTTGTTCTGAAAATGGGCGTGAACATCTTTGATCTGGAATTAATGTTGCATAAGTTGACTTTTTTCACATGTTCAGCAGTTGTATGTTTCTGTTATATGCCTGCAGATTTCATGAGGGCCTTAGTATGCATATTGAACTCACAAATATACGCATCTGTACACACACACACAAAGGATCTTGCTCTTTAGAGCAGAGACAAAGACTTTTGCTTGTCAGGCCCATATGCTGATGTCACTGCAGTATGAATTACATTGATACCAGAAGCTCCACTTTTTATTGACCATTTATCTCCTCACCACCATCATAACAAGCAAACTTTCAGAGATATTTATTAGAGCCTTTGGCACCTAGTGTGGAAATGTATACAATTATTTATTGGGCTCTTAAATATAGAATCAACTTTACAATAAATAAATAAATAAAAGAAAGAAAGAAAGAAAGAAAATAAAAAAAGTGTGAGATTAGTCTCAATAACTACATGTAAGCAATTTAAAATTTAAGATTTTTTTTGTAAGTAAAATAATACGAACAAAATGATAAAAGACTAAATATATTTTCTTATCAGCTGACTTAACAAAAAACAGTTTTGTCTATGATGGATATGTGTGCCATAATTATCTGATTCCTCTCTGTCCTCATAAATGAATTAGGAACAGCTCATCGACTGCATTATTGGTAGTTGAATTCTTAATTAAAATTTGCTGCGGTTCAATGAATAGCACAAAGCCTAAAATAGGAAAACACTGACATCCCTAATATGGCAAACTGTTACAAGAGGTTTGTTGAGGTAATTTGAGTATTGTATTGGCATGGGAATCTGAGGGAAGAAAAAAACCTGAAGGATCATTTACGTTTGCAGTCAGACATAGTGAATATGTTAAATTATCAATGAGGATATAACAGTATGTCATGCTCCAATGCACATATCAGCAGTGGTGTCCTGCACAAATCAGCCAGTTTTATTTAATATTAAAAAACTTATAATAATACATTTGGGAGTCAACATACAGTTCAAATTATTAAAATGTGTTCGATGTGAGACCATCGAAAAAAATGCATGTCCTCTATTAAATTAAATAAGCATTTATACATAAATGGATGGCCCATGCTGAGTGTCTAACACAGAGATGTTATTTTGGAGCAACATTTATTTATAAAAAAGAGCATTAATGATGGCTCACAGCACAGATGAAATCTGAATTTGCCTGGTTTGTGGGAACAGAGACCTCCAAACTCGACCATACAAACCTGAAAATCCACAGTCCTGTTTTGTGGGTGAATATATAAAATCCTCTTCAACAAGCAACATCAGCTGTAGCTGATGTGTTTTCTCCTTTCATTTTCACCCTTAATCTCTATTACTATTTAAACAAACACTGTGCGACAGTCCCCAACTTCCTCCTTTAAACAGTTTTAAACACCCACCAGACTGTGAACCCCTCGCATAAGAAACAGCCCTAATCAGTCTGCATATGTCTTTGTGTGTTTGTAGAATGAGTCACTCAGTGTTGAAAGAGTATGTGTGTGTCTTGTGTATGCGTCTGTGTGCTTGTCCGTGAGAGCGGATGCAGGAATCAAGTCAAGCGGAAAAGTAACACTTGGCTCAACAGGGGGGATTTCAGCTTGAACCTGCCACAACCGAAGACGAATATGCAGTGTTTTCACATGTGCAAATGTGTGCATTTGTGTTTCTGTATGTTTGCACATGTCCCTGCTGGCTTGATAGGTGACCTCAGACAGTGCCAGATGACTGGGAACAACTGTAACACTGTAGCAACTGAAAATCTGCCTTACAGATAAAAGAGTCAAATGTGTTGGCTATCGCTGTATTGAGGACTATGTTGAGGACTTTTGCGAACTTAGTCACATAGTTGATTTTAATGACATGGCACTTAAGGACATTTTTTGGTTTGGTTTGAACGAACCCATCCGCTCTCAAATGCCAGGGGGAAAATCCATTTCCCCTTGGCTAAATACATTAACTATGCCTTGTTATTAAGTGTATCTTCTTTTACTGTGGGGATTGCTGACGAGGAATCCTGCAATCCTCCAGAACCCACCACACCTGTCACAAACGAGGATTCCGCAGTTCCTCTCGCTCGCCACAAGAGGGATCCCTCTCCCGAATATTAACTCCCTTTAGGACTACAGCTCTCAGACTCTTCCTAGTTGTGAAGTTTTGTTTTGCCCCGGTGAACATTTCTGAGCGTTTCTTCCTGTGTTTGTCTCACCGTGATTCTTTGCTGCCTGCCCTGGACTGTTTCCTGTTGTGGATTTATTGTTGAATGTTTTCTGCCTGTCCTGACCTTATGCCTGTTTCTGGGTTGCCACCTTGCCACTATTGTTGTGTTTGATGGTGATTGACCCTATCTGTACAACTGAGATTACAATAAAGCTGCAAATGGATCCTCACTCTGCTGAAGCCTCGTTACAACACCAGAGCATTTCCATGCCCCGACCGTCATGTCAGGATTAATTCATGCCACGACTGAGACACCAGAGCCTGCTCAAGTCAAGCCTACCAAGCCAGAGCCTGCTCACGGCAAGCCTGCCAAGCCAGAGCCTGCTCATGGCAAGCTTGCCAAGTCAGAGCCTGCTCACGTCAAGCCTACCAAACCAGAGCCCGCTCACGTCAAGCCTGCCAAGCCAGAGTCTGCTCACGTCAAGCCTGCCAAGCCAGAGTCTGCTCACGTCAAGCCTGCCAAGCCAGAGCCTGCTCACGTCTCAGCTGATCTTCCAGAGCCTGAGTCTCGTCACGTCACAGCCGATCGTCCAGAGTCTCGTCACGTTCATGGCAAGCTTGCCAAGTCAGAGCCTGCTCACGTCAAGCCTACCAAACCAGAGCCCGCTCACGTCAAGCCTGCCAAGCCAGAGTCTGCTCACGTCAAGCCTGCCAAGCCAGAGCCTCTCCATGTCATGGCCGCCACGCCGGAGCCTCGTCATGTCATGGCTGCCACTCAGGGGCCTCGACCCAACATGGCTGCCACGCCAGAGCCTCCAGCCAACATGGACGTCACATTAGAGTCTTCAGTTTCCAGGTGTCGTGTATGTCGCATCTGAGGCTACAAGATTCCTAGACGTTTGAGACTGGCTTCCAGTTTGGAGGACACACTGCTTGTATCGGTGCGAGCAGCTGGCATATTTGCTGCGCTGCCCAGTCTGAGGGTCTCTGAGGTGGTCCCACTGTCAGTTGTACTCCCTGTTACGGCGATGACCATTTTGTGTGTTTGGGCTGCACACTGGTCTGGTCCATGAGTCTGCTCGAGAGCCCATTCTAGTCCATTAATCTTCTCCAGTGCCTGCTCCAGTCCATGAGTCTGCTCCAGAGCTTGCTCCAGTCCATGAATCCACTTTAGAGCTCGCTCAAGCCCTAGAGCTCAGTCCTGTGTTAGTGCCAACCTATGAGTTTCCTGTCTGACCTGTTTTGACCACAGCGGTCACACAAAATCCCTCTGCCAGTCATGTCTCGGCTAAAGAGGCTGTCTCTGAACTTAGTCTGCCCTGTCACAGCCAAGGAGGCCATCTCTGAGCTCTCTGCCTGTCCTGTCACGGCCAAGGAGGTCGTCCCTGAACCCCTTGCCTGTCCTGTCATGACCATGGAGGCCATTTCTGAATACCCTGCCTGTCATTTTGCAGCTATGGAGTCCC
Source organism: Sinocyclocheilus grahami (assembly GCF_001515645.1). Lineage (NCBI taxonomy): Eukaryota > Metazoa > Chordata > Actinopteri > Cypriniformes > Cyprinidae > Sinocyclocheilus > Sinocyclocheilus grahami. The sequence goes on from NW_015505872.1 coordinate 600,861, forward strand.
CTCACAAACTCTCTGCCTGTCATGCAAATTATGGTCATTAAGGCCATTCAAGGATATTCTGATTGTCATGTCGTGGCCACAGAGGCCTTTCATGAACTCTCTGCCTGTCATGTTACTGCCACTGAGACCGTTCAAGGTCTCTGGCTCCACCCTGGTTCCCTAATCCTTCATGGCTGCTCCATGGTTTCTGTCACTACTTCACAGTCCACGTCCATTACTGCTCCACGGCCCATGGTCTTGCCCACTGCTCTACGGTCCAGGCCCGCCACTGCTCCACGGCCCAGGCCCACCTCTGCTCCACAGTCTAGACCTGACCTTCCTCCGTGGCCCAGGTCCACCACTTCTTCACGGCCCATGGTCTTACCCTCTGCTCCACTGTTCCACAATCTGGGGTTTGTTCCGCTTGTATACATTGCCCTCCTGTTACCGTTGTTCTTTGTCTAGCTTTGTTCGTGTAATCACTGTTGGTGAGTTTTTGTCTAAGTCTGTGTTCTTGTTTTGCCAAGCCTAGTCAAGTCTTTGTTTATTGTTTATCTGCTCCCTTTTGGATATAATAAAAACTGCACTTGGGTTCTCACAACACTCGCCTCCAGTAGAATCATTACATATATATTGTATGTATATATACACACACATATATCATGAATAAATTATCTTTGCGGTTTGAGATAAAGAAACAAAAATCTTGAAAATGGAGGCTTTTTTACAACTTAAATTTAGAAAAAATTATTTTCTTCTGTCTCAATGCGCAAGTTAATATCCTTATCATAACAGCCAGAAAGAGAGAATGGAAAATAGATAAATTATCAGTGAAAAAGCCAGCTAAATTACCGGCTGAACACATTTGACGATGACTTCATTCAGAAGGTTAAACAGCAACTAAAATGAACTGGAGAGAGAGAAAAAAAACATTCCTTTTCTGTAACACTGCCAGAACTCCCATCATTCTCAACAGCTTGGAAACATCAGCTGGGCATTTCCAATTTTATGAGAATTTCTTCTATCCATCTTTCTTCTTTTTTGGCCGGTGGGAGGGTTGCAGGTTTATGTTTTGCCAGCTTGTATGATATGAAAGCTCAAAAAGAGGAGAAACACAAGCCAGACCGGCACAACTGTATCCAATATAAAATTTAAGAGTTCTGTATGAAAGAAAAGTGAGAAATTGAATGAAAGAGAAAGAGAGAAATAAAGGGAAGGAGCTCTGTAAATTGGGATCAAAGGAAAGAAAAACTTTACTGTTAGCTGCTGTTGAGATCTTTTGTTTATCCAACAAATGCCATCATCAAAAAAGCAGCTTTTCCTTCCCACCATTAATCTTTCCTATGACTATTTAAATCGGTTAGATGAAAGGAATGTGGAATTAAAGAAGAAGAAAGGGAGGAATGGACAGGAGACACTAAAAGAGGGAATTAATCAGGTTTGGAATGGAAGTGACTCATTTTCATATAGCAAGAGATTGCTTGCCTAAGCACTGCTGCTCTTTTTCCTTTTGTCTTGTTGCTTTTTTCCTATTCCAAGACTCCTCTGTTGAGGAATTGTGCTGGGCTGAACTGGACACGACTAAAACTGCTCACTTGACCTCAGACTTAGGGGAAAAGATTTCTCTTTCTCGTTCTCTTTTTCACAGGCTATAATTTCCACTAATGGAAAAGTTTTAATGTTGAGACACGCAGTGCAAGAATAGAAAGATATCTGAGGCAAAACATCAGAAGTTTTTTTGTTCTCTTCAGCAGCAGATTAAAAGCCTGTGTAAACCTGTAAATAATAGTGAAATATATATATAAAAAAATATCAGAGCTGTGATGGACATATTGTGTGGCTAATATTGCACATTCATGAAATACCATAAGTCTGGCTTTTTTGTGTTTAACACCTACATTATATGTAGACTTGCAAGTTGCTTTGGTCAAAGAAAATATGAAGATAAACATAAATGCAATGAAACCCTTGATGCATGAATTATTAAATCACAAAAGAAAAAAAAAGGTTTTTACTTTAAAAGAAGAAGAATTATTTATTTTTATTAACATTATATTATTATTTTTTTCTTATGCAAGAATTGAAGATGGTTGAGTAATATCAACAAGTCTACTGTTGTTCTGAATATCAATATGATTGGGATTGGGATATTGAATACAATAGATAAATAATCAATAAGTTAAAACTGAGCAACTTAAAACTGAGATGATAACTAATTTCACTAATGAAGACAGTGGATCTTGCGCAGTAGTGCGGTCTTGGAGTAGTATTTGAGTCTTAGTATATCATGTTTAGGAACTTATGTGCCCCAAAATTGAAAGATGTCAAGGAAAAACTTTGTGTTGATTAAATTAATTAGACATGGCATATAATTTGGAAGCAAAATGAAAGTGTTGCACATTGCATTGACGATTTATTTGATTTATAACACAATTAATAAATTGTGTTGTCCATTACATTCACTTCTAAAAATTATTTTTTCGAAAAAAATATTGGAGAATGTTTTACAAAAATACAAAAACAAATTCTAGCTCAAAATTGTCATGTTTAATTCAATGTGTTACTTGCTGCTTCTTTATAAATATTTGTAAAATTTGCTAGCAATTTCTGAGTTAAAATTATTTCCATACCATTTGTTTATTTTATTTTATTTAGTTTTAATGTAGAGACTACTGAACACACACTTAGAAGTGTCTTGACTCATGAAGTCAGACACGATGTAACCTGCAGAAAAAGTCTGAACTTGGTTCACACACACACACACACACACACACACACACACACAAACAAAGGCAGTCACAAAGAATTATGATCAAGACAAGGGTAAAAAGTCACTTTTTTTTGGTCATATTTTGATTGATTAAATCAGCTTTTAAAGATGGATATCATGCATCAAAGGGTTAACAACAGAGCACAGAGAATGTTATCCGAACATGGAGGGAGAGAGCAAAGTATTTAGAGAGACGGTGTGTTAGTGTGTGTATAGTTGTAATAATTATCTCCATCAGTAGAGTGGTTTAACTGTGGGAGCAAGACATTCAGGCCACATGCTAATAATCTGCGATCTGCTAAGAGACAGACTCAACAGCTTGAGCTCATCAGACACACTCGCACTGAAGTTGGAAAGAAACACAGAAAGAAAGGGTGTGAAAGACAGAGGGCGCGAACGTGAGAGAGAGAAAGAGTGCAAGAGCGTTTTTCACCCAGCAGAACACACAGACACTGACAGTGAGGGCTGGTAAAATTGGAAACAGAGGAGCTATCGATGTGAGAAAAAAGGAAACGTATCAAGGTGGGGGTGGATTTTACAGGGGTTGACAGGGGGTCCTTATGGAATAGGAGGGTTCAATGTGGCTGAACATGGTGTGAAATTGAAACTTTTGGACTATGTTGCAGCCGAGCAGGCGCATCGTCAATGCTACATAATCACCGGAACCTTGGCGGTATGGAGGGAAGTGGCCCAAAGAAAAGTAGCCAGAGACTTCATTTCCAGCCGACCGAAATGAAAGCTCTGCTCACTGAGGAACGGTCAGAGATAATATGTGGCGGCCTGATGGCATCAAAGCAGGATTTGCCGGAACTCCTGAACATGGCGCGACTTTTCTTTCTCATTCTTTTTTGCCGCTGCCTCTGCCTGGAAGTATGAAGGCATCATTAAAATGTTTCAGTTCAAATGGTTGTCACTCTGCGCTTTCAGAAACATCCAAAAGCACGTCACAGCACGACTCCCTGCATCACTCTGCCACAGTGCCCGTGTCAAACGCTCCACGCCAAATGTACAGGAATGACAGGGAGTTCAGGCCCATCTCTTTCCCTGAGAGAGAGAGAAAATGCAGAGGGATGAAAGAGTGTTTAGGTAGTGTGTGTGTGTGTGTGTGTAAGAGAGAGAGTGTGGGAGGAAAAATAGAAAAGAATGAAGAGGGATGAGTGCGAGACCGAGAGAAAATGAAATACAGCGCCAGTCTGTTAAACATCGCTGATCACCCAATATAAACGACATCATTCCTCTCAACAAATCACACCCAAATGCTTTCAGCTGGAAGTGTTTACCCTCTCCTCCGTATATATCTCTGTTCTCTGTGATTTATGCTGCCTTGTGGTGATTGGCTGTAAGTTTGAGCTGCCACGGGCAACAGGATGCCACCCAGTTCCAAATTGGAGAAGCCCGTTCTCTAAACTTCGTCATTAGCAGTTCTAATTACGAACAGCCTTCAGTTAGACCACCACTGACACATTTAAACACACACACCTGGACAAAAAAAAAAAACTGCAAGACATCTGAGCATTACAAACTCAATAAACGTGTTTAATTTAGCCTTGAGACATTACAATAGCAAAAGATGCTTCGATCGTTAAACAAAACAAAAAGTTATTTTAACCTTGGTTGCCAATGGTTACCATTTATGCTGATAGTTTGGAATCTGCCATCTATTTTTTTTCACTTGACAGATCCGGTGAGTTATGTTTACCACCTGATGTAATCTATTACATTAAACTAATGTATCTATGTAAATGTCTATGACATGTCAGTGCAGGCAGCAGAACATGTCAGTCAAAGGATGTGTGAATATAGGACAGCGGTGCTGAGTGCTAGCAGAAACCTGAGCCGGTGGGACAGACCTCTAATAAATTAGCCCCGCTTCTCTTAATCTATGTCGGGTGTTTTAAGTGGGGCCCAGTTGTTTCCAGATGGCGGAGGGCTGAGTTATGTGTATGGGTTAATGGCGGTCAGTGGGTTTTAGGGAGGTTAGGGGGTGAGGGTCTAATGGCAGCTGCACAAGACACAAAAGAATGGCGTGACATTGATGGCTAATTCAGATGAAGACGAAACTGATCCGTTTACACAACAACATACAGCTGCGCAGAAACTACACCACCTTCAGTCACAGTTACACCGCATACAGCGGTCACGGGCCCAATAACTGTTCACACTGTCACACTAAGCTCACAAAACACTGTCTGCAAGAGAGAGGGGCAAGATCGCAAAGGATATTTTCACCAACTCCAGATACCATTCCTCAGACAATTTATCTTTAGTACAAATTCCACATTACCGATAATAATGCAGTAACTTTGTGTGAATGAGTCTTGCTCTTTCATTTGCTGCCCAAAAATTGTTTTGCTATTTTATCTGTCTAATGAAGACATTGTTTTACTTTATATTAATTTATTTGTATATTTCTTAATTTTTAATTTCTAATTTAATAATTTAAAAGGTTAAACTTCCTACTTTTAGTCTTACATTTGAACCATATTCACAGAAGACATTTACATTTCATTTAAAGGGATAATTCACCGCAGAATAAAAATTTGTTCATCGTTTATGCCATTCTAAAACCACAAGACTTCTGTTAATCTTTGGAACACAAATATAATTTATACACAAATATATTTAATATTCTCTCAATTTAATATGAGCTTTAAAATTTTCAAATAGACCTTGTCAAAGAACGATACCATATGAATCAGGTGGTTTAAGCCAAGGTTTCTTAGAGACACAATCACTTTATAAGATGAAAAAATTTAATTTAGGATTTTATTACCTCATTATATACAGATGTGTCAAATATGGTAAACGAAAGCTCAATTGTGCATGCTTGACATGTGAGAACAAACCTCATTGTTTCTTATGGATGAGGGTGAGTAAACATGAAATATTCACCCAAATGTATATGTAAATGTATAATTAATAATGACTTATATATTTTCCAATTCAGATTCATTATGTATGTATTCATTTATTTAAAAAATAGAAATATTTCAATCAAACAGAAGCATGTTCAGACTACATTTTATAATCCACAATACACATTTTATAAAACTTAATGAATTAAAAGTTCAGGATATGCTTAGGGTTACATAGCGTCTTCAATGCAAAGCTCATGTCATGAGATACTAAAAAACACACATCCAGTGTGAATGTCTTCCAAGACCACCAAATTTCAGGTATATTAACTTCCCCTCATTAACTTTATATTTACGAACTTTCAATAAAAAAATAGAGGAAATACATGCATTGTATAGTGCACAAATATACAGCAAAGGCACAAACTATAAAACACAAATACATATGCACACGTCACTGAAAATGTCTGACATGCAGAGAGAGCAATGAAACAGAACTTTGGCCCAGGAGCTTTTGGAAGCACTTGTCTCTCACTCCCTCCTCTCATTTAGCGGTGGCATAACCCAGTCATCTCTGACACATCAGCCAATCTGTTAAATGAGAAAGCCATCATTTGAGAGAGAGCGAGAGAGCATGAGAGAGAGAGCAAGGGAGAGAGAGAAATTCATCTGGTGAATCTTTTAAGAGGAGTTCCAGTAAAGCTCCATATGGCACAGAGCAGCAACAGCAGGCAGCCAGGGAGGGGAGGGAGTGAGAGAGAGAGAAATGGCTATAGAGCGAGATGGAGAAAGAAAAACATGCAGTGAGACAGCAAATCAGACTGTAGTCTCCTTGATAAAGTCATAGAAAGTCAGCTTAAACAGTGTCATGTCTACTTGTTGTGGGGAAGTATTGGCCTAATGGTTAGAGAGTCGGACTTGTAACCCAAAGGTGGCGGGTTTGAGTCTCGTACCGGCAGGGATTGTAGGTGGGGGGAGTGAATGTACAGCGCTCTCTCCCACCTTCAATACCACGACTGAGGTGCCCTTGAGCAAGGCACCAAACCCCAATTGCTCCCCGGGCACCGCAGCATAAATGGCTGCCGCTCTCTCCCACCTTCAATACCACAACTGAGGTGCCCTTGAGCAAGGCACCGAACCCCCAATTGCTCCCATTGCTCCGGGTGTGTGTGTGTGTGCACTTTGGATGGGTTAAATGCAGAGCACTAATTCCAAGTATGGGTCACCATGGGTCACCATACTTGGCCACATGTCACGTCACTTTCGTCACTTTGTCTAAGGGGCCGAGACTTCAAAAACATCGAGACATGTCTCAGCAGCTGAAGACATCTATCTACGACATGTTGATGTAGATAATTTGAACTTTTCTCCTCCACTGTCCCTCTCCTGCATCACTGGGAAACACTTGCTTCTTCCTTTGTGCCATGCTTCAATGGTCGTCTGACCTGATAACCTGCTTCTTATCTGAGAAGAGCAATGAGGTCATAATTACACAAAGAGAGAGTATTAATCCCACCCAAGAGAGCAGAAGGATTAATGCCCCGATATAAGCTCCTGTTATCGGCCACAGAGAAAGAGAGTGTGAGAGATGGAGAGTGAGAGAGAGACCTGCATGAGAGTGGAGCAGGGCAGCACATTGACAGCTCCCACTATATGAGGGAGGTCGAGTAATTTAATAAGCCACTCAGGAAACAATAGGGAGGATGATCAGCACGCCGGGAGCTGCTTCGTCTGAGCTCAGAGAGTGAGAGTCAGAGGAGCCATCCAGCTGTTTTAACTATCACACACACACTCGCATAGCTAATTAAATCATAAAAGGCTACGTAGCATGCTTGCACTGAATATACAGTGGGTACGGAAAGTATTCAGACCCCCTTAAATTTTTCACTCTTTGTTATATTGCAGCCATTTGCTAAAATCATTTAAGTTATTTTTTTCCCTCATTAATGTACACACAGCACCCCATATTGACAGAAAAACACAGAATTGTTGACATTTTTGCAGATTTATTAAAAAAGAAAAACTGAAATATCACATGGTCCTAAGTATTCAGACCCTTTGCTGTGACACTCATATATTTAACTCAGGTCCTGTCCATTTCTTCTGATCATCCTATGTATATGTATATATAATGTATAATTAAAAACTACATCTGTTAGCTTAGAAATAAGATGACGATGAAGAAAAAGAATAAAAAACTGACTACTTAAAAAAAGCATGCTAATTAAATAAGGATTTTACTTGCAACTAAATAATGAATAAATTCCATATAAAGAACAGGGATCAGAAAAGGAGATTTGAGTTATGAATATTTGCCTTCAAATTAGACTCATAACAAGATCCGGGCTGAGGCAGCAGAGGATGGTGAAGCACGGCTCTATCATCTGTATTTCTGAAAGTTGTTTCTATCCTCTTGGGAAATTGATCAGAAGAATTAGCTTCTGTTTCATTATTATTATTATTACTTTAGAATAAAGTAAGACTCTAAGTTCAAAAGTAAAAAAAAATATATAATAATAATAAATTAAAATGTACAACACACTCTCAAAGACATAAAAAGGAAATTATCTAGGCACAAGGCATGTGCCAAGCTTCACTGCTACGATGAGGTAAAATCTCACAGGTAAAATTTCAACTAGTGAACGCTATGAAATAAAGTTACACGAGGACACAGACGTGAACAAATCCTAAGATAAAAGGTAAAAATGCTGCATCAGTTGATGGTAGTAGTCAAAATTCTTCACAATTCTATCCACAGTTGTAGCTGGTACTGTGCAACTCTTGTTCAAACTCTGACTTCGAAGTATAAGGTAGATATACTCAAAGGATTTACAGAGGGCAACAATCGATCTGAGAGAGAAGTATCAATTCAACTCTTGAACAATTATAAATGACAATTGTGTAGCATTTAGCAGTAACACAGAAAATTCAGTTCCTTTTCATCTTGTCGTGTACTAGTGCCCTCTCTACACTGCAAAGGCAGTACAGAAGCTGTATCTAAAGTGGGATAAATATGAATGCTGCACAGAGTTTTTATAGACACTGTAAAAATATTAATAAAAAAATCAGTCTATCTACTTCAATATTTCATATTTAATTCAATGTGTTACTTTTTTGTTATTGTGAAATTTAATAGTAATTTCTGAGTGAAAATTGTTTCGACACATTTTTATTTTTACTTTTCCTCTCTTTCTACTACTTTTCAGTTTCACCTTTCCTCACTATTGCACTAAAAAAGTTACAAGTCATTTCATTAATCTGATGTATTTCCAAGTGAGTTATTTTGATATACTATTTTTTTAAAACAATAAATACATTTATTTAATAAATAAAGTAAATATTATGGCATTAATGTTCAAAATATTAAAACATTAAATTCTGAAATTTAAAAACTGAAACTGAAAACGGAAACAATTAAAATTATTATATTAATAAAACAAACTCATATAATCTACCATTCAAAAGTTTGGGGACAGTATGTTTTTTATTTATTATTATTCTTTTTTAAATAACTTAATACTTCTTCAGGATTAAATTGATCAAAAGTGACAGTAAAGACATTTATAATGTAAAAATATATCATGTAAAAATAAAAGATTTACATTTCAAATGAATGCTGTCCTTTTTATCTTTCGATTCATTACATAAACCTAATCTTAAGCACCAAATCAGCATAATATAATGATTTCTGATGGATCATGTGACACTTAAAACTGGAGTAATGGCTGCTGAAAATTCAGTTTTTTTAAGCATAGAGTTCTGTTGGGAAGCTTTAAATTGTAAAAATGGTCAAATTGCTCAGGCCAGAAGAATAAATACAAATAAAAAATAAAAAATTATAAATTACTATTATTGATTTTAGTCAAACCTATCATATGGCCATCACTTTTTCTGCATCTCAGTAATCTTAGTAATAGCAGCACCATCAACACCAGTTTCTTTTATTTTGATTAAAAAGGAAATCTTTTACCTCTCAGTGGGACAGAGCCAGCATATTTTAGAATGGCTTTAAGCAGCATTGCATTTTTACACAGCATTTTGAAGCTGCACAAAGATACATTTGCTCAGGTGGATGCCTTTAGGTGAGAATCAGAAAGGTTGATTAATTGGATCTCAGTGCTTTGCTCTTTCTCTCTCTCTATTGAGCTGAAGAGGAAGGAGGCGGAGGAAACATGGCCCCTCACAAAGCAACCATTGATGAAACACTTTTTTCTGTACCCTCTGCTCTCGCTGACAGTACCAGGTAGCAACTTTCAACTATACAGATGCTGGACAATAGCGTGATTGTTGGGTCTTGGCCGCAGGCTACTGTCTACAGTATCAGACACTGGTTACCCTCAACCACTATCATATACAATGTGGAGCCTACAAAACAAGGAGAAGGGTGGGGAAATACAGTTCCCACAATCCTCTTTTAATGGTACACAAGAGAGGTGACTCTGAGGCTTCTGGGGGAGAGGGGACAAAACCTTGGCCAGCGCAACGAGAGCACTGGCAAGGCATGAAACAACATGGTGCAGAAATACTTCCTCTAAAAGGAAGACAATATTCCTGACCTACAAGAAGGTGCGATGGTCTGTGGCCACAGAGATATAGACCATCAAAAAAAAATCTTTTCATAATGTGACAAACATCTCAGCCTGCCTTCACTCTCACTTCGTTTCGTTTTCTCTCACGCTCTCAGCCTCTCTCATCTCTTATTTTTTATGGACACATCAAGTGGCTTTTCAGGGCCAGGGTTATTTCAATTACGCAGACATAAGACAAGATCAAAACCTTATGGACAGCATATTCACTGCAGGACAAAAGCCTCTCAGCCCAGAATAATATACAGATTAGAGTCTATTATCAGATAAAGTTGCCCGTTGTCTCTGAACTCCAGCGTCTGTTGCATCAGAGGTGACTTGCTCACCCCTGACCTGAGATGCCTTCCCCTGGTCTTTCCCTGTCTTCTTTTCTTGATGGAGGATTATGCAGAACAAAGTGAATTGTAAAGTTTCAGAGAAGCGTGAAAGTGACAAAAGTTGGGCACTTAAATTAGTGTGCAAGGAAAGAGATTAACATTTATTTTTTGTTTTCAGAGTGGGCTAACGATAACTTCAGAGAGTCGGGAAGAGACTTAGTGGAGACTTGGACCGCCTCGGTGCGTATACTGGATACTTTCGGTGGTATCAAGTCACAGATATTTTGAAAATATACAATTTCATGACGCCTGCATAACCAGTGCGCAGGAAACAGATTAAGATCTCAGTCCCTACGGTCTGATGAGTGTGCAAGCGTGTGTGTTGTGGGACTAATCAGCACACATTTGGCTGGTGTGATATTACCAAAGACAAGTCTCTAAGCTGTGTGCTGATAATGACATTGACAGGTAAGGTCAAAAGAATACAGAGCTGAAAGCACACACTAGTTTGTTTTTATACCACAGTGGGATCCTTCATATCATGGGACCATTGACTTTTATGTTTATATTTTAAGCTAATTATATCTGCTACACCCTAATACCAAAAGTATGTATTGGTTTTCCATTTGCCGCTACATTTAACGCACAGTGCGTGACAGATTTGGCATCAACACTGTTCGCAATCAGTCTGATTTTTACAATGCTTTTGCATACACTTTGCATCATCTGTGCATGTACCTAACTGAATTAATTATTTGGTCCACTAGGTGGCAACACTCACAGTTGGGGGTCTGTGGTCAAGAATTAGTTGAAGAAGATGGGAAATAATAATAATAATCAGCAATTATCAGAGACAAGCATATACCAGCTGCAAAAATCAGAAATTAAAGAGATTTGTAGATGATTTTAGGAACATATCAAATGTAGGGATTTCTAGTACATGAACGGACACTGCTATGCCCCTATCAGCCATCATGAGGTTTGCTAATCACCCCAGCACATGACTCCAATATTCTGGGTCGACTTCCTGCCAGTCTTGTCGTCATCTACTCAGAGGAGTGATTAAAGACTAATTCAATCAAGAGACAACAAAGCTTTCTTGGTATCAGAACTGGAAGTTTCGTTCACAACATATAGAAACCACGATGTCTTGTGACCACCAATGAATAGAACTATTATATCCAAACAGGAAAAGGACAGTAATTTAATCACGCCCTGCAAGCACAGGATATACAGCGTGACGCCACATGACTTTTTGAACATCTGCTTCCTGAAACCCTTACGTTCTTTTGTCACAGACAAAGAAACAGAACGTACACAGACAATTCATAAGACAATCAGTGAAAATCATTGAAAGTATCGGAGCAATATATTCACAAATAATATGTTTATGTCTGATGATGTGTGATGTGTTTCCTGTAATCGGTGCAAGTTTAACCAATGTGAATAAACACCTTTTAGTAATTAAGATTATTAATGTGGATGCAAACTATCCGATATTGAGTTTGAATGAAAGCTTGTTTTATTCGCCAACCATTGCTGTTAGTGAACATTTTATATTCTGTATCATTTTCCGGTGATGATATGTTTATAAGAAGTTATTAAGACTTCCAGAAGTACGCCCCACGGGGGATGCGACTTGTGCATGAAAAAAAGGAACCACACAGGGCCATTCTGTCACCAATGGAGTTTTGGTTCCTTGCAGCTGTCGCCTCTGGGTTGCTTAGTTGGGGACACTTCTGTAGGGATTTCTAGTACATGAACGGACACTGCTATGCCCCTATCAGCCATCATGAGGTTTGCTAATCACCCCAGCACATGACTCCAATATTCTGGGTCGACTTCCTGCCAGTCTTGTCGTCATCTACTCAGAGGAGTGATTAAAGACTAATTCAATCAAGAGACAACAAAGCTTTCTTGGTATCAGAACTGGAAGTTTCGTTCACAACATATAGAAACCACGATGTCTTGTGACCACCAATGAATAGAACTATTATATCCAAACAGGAAAAGGACAGTAATTTAATCACGCCCTGCAAGCACAGGATATACAGCGTGACGCCACATGACTTTTTGAACATCTGCTTCCTGAAACCCTTACGTTCTTTTGTCACAGACAAAGAAACAGAACGTACACAGACAATTCATAAGACAATCAGTGAAAATCATTGAAAGTATCGGAGCAATATATTCACAAATAATATGTTTATGTCTGATGATGTGTGATGTGTTTCCTGTAATCGGTGCAAGTTTAACCAATGTGAATAAACACCTTTTAGTAATTAAGATTATTAATGTGGATGCAAACTATCCGATATTGAGTTTGAATGAAAGCTTGTTTTATTCGCCAACCATTGCTGTTAGTGAACATTTTATATTCTGTATCATTTTCCGGTGATGATATGTTTATAAGAAGTTATTAAGACTTCCAGAAGTACGCCCCACGGGGGCATGCGACTTGTGCATGAAAAAAAAGGAACCACACAGGGTGTGGCTAAGCCCCGAAGCCACCATCGATTGGACAATCGCGTATGGGATGGACCAACATCGAGTCTGCTTAAAAGGAATACAAAGCTCTCTCGGGCTCGCTCGCTCTCTCTCTCTCAAGACCTTTGGCTTTCACCTTGGTGAGCGCGACATAGCGCTCCCATGCCATAACATCGCACAGCGAGACCATCTAAGAACTCAAACACTTCAGTTGAACCTTCGCGATCTTCAAAGAACTTAAAGCCTTACAAACAGAGACTTTTCAAAGAACTGCTCAAGCTTCTGTGTCATCAAGAAAGCAACCAATCCAACGAGGGATCTCCCAAAAGGACGTCACCCAAACGTCATCTCAGCAACCAATCCGAAAGCTCCGGGATTCCCTCAGCAGCCATCCAGGAAGCCTGTGTCAGCAACGAGAAAACTCATCTTTTCAGATTTCAGCAAAACGCAAGTACAAACAAATCTTACAGCTGCTGAAATCGGTGCCAAACTGGTGAATTGAGTTAAGCAGTAAGGATAATCTGCTAAAATATCTGCTTTGTGAATTCTCTCAGGCAGAATTTAAAACCACTTGTGAAAACGAGTTAGAACTTTGAAAACTTCATGCAACTCCGTTAACTAATTTCCTTCCTCTGAAACTGTATGTTTGTGTGTATGTGTGTTTTAGCTTAGTTTTAATGTAACCTAGAATAGCCAATAATTTCGTTTCATTTATAAAGAATCATTGTCTGGTGTCGTATAATTTTAAAGCCAAAACCTTTGCCAAAGATCCCTTGCTACCTAGCTCGTAGCTTATTTATCAGAGAACGTATTACCCGTGGCCAGGGAAATACAAAGATTCAAGTTGTTAAAATATACTAAGATCACCGGCTCGCTGGACGACCGCTGATTTAAAGTGCAAACTATCAGATTTGAATTCAGTTTTAATCAGGTGGACCTCGAATTTTCAGATTCGAGTTCTTTCAAACCCTGAATGTTTTAAGTAATCAAAGTCATTACACAAATGTGCTAATACATTGCAGAGACAACCTCCAATTAATTTCGGCATCACATCATCAAATTTGTTTATGCGTTAGACACAAAATCTATAACTTTTTTCTGGTAAGGTCTGAAGATGATCTCAGTCTAACTTGGACCAATGGTTCAAGAGGAGCTAAAAAATTAGGTTTTCGAAGAAATTAAAAATGGTGAATTGCAAAATGGCAAAACGGTGGATTTTGGTCCCCACAAAGCTAGTAAATCCGGGGCGACACACACAATAAAAGCACTCATTTGGCACTCATTATCAACTTCTAACGCATGTAGCAGCCGAGTGCCGATTTCCTCTTCTCACAAAACAAAGTCACTTGAAACTGTGACCTATCATCGACTCATCGTGAGGAAATAATTGTATTATGACATATCTGTTTGGGTTTTGGGTCTGTCCATCATCTGAGTCATGTATCAAACATCAGACAGTTTCACTCTCAGGTCAATGAATTGTCAGAGCACTTCATTACGGGCGGCAGGACACAGTGATGTGATTCTGCCTGATTCCCCATTCCTCTCCTTCCCTTGCTCCAGGCCTGGAGTCCAACCTATAAAAGCATGCTTGAGTCTGGGAATTTGCAGCTGCAGTGTTGATTTCCCAGTGCAATACGGTGCTCTTTTGTTAATATTGAAATCAACCCAACTGTTAGGGCGGCCCACATCAGCCCCGACGAGCCATTATGTTGCTTTAAAGCAAACTCTCGGTAAGGAAGGCAGGGAGTGAAATGAAATCAGTTATGGTTCTTACATTCTTGTGACAGTCTCACAAGGAGTTATCAAAGCCATTTTCCCTCCACGGCTGACCTAATGCTCACCTTCTCATTTGGTTTGGACACATTATTAAGAATATGCATGAGCGCGATATTTTTCTTCTCTGGTGCTGTACTACAGCAGTGTTGTAGTTAGCTTATGAAACCTCAGGGCTTTCTGTGGGGCTTGTTAACAGAATGAAGCATGAGAAAGGGTCCTGGATAAGGACCCAGGGCAAACACATGTGGTTTGGCTACATTTTTGCCCAATACCATTTATCCTAAGAAAATGTTATTAAAAGCATACACGGCAAACACGAGCTGAGAAGGAGGCAGTAAAGGAGACAGAGAGTGTAGGATACATAAAGGGAAAACGTGTTTTTTGGTCCTGCTTAATAGCGAAGGAATACAGTAAACTGACCACTATAAAAATTATTTAAAAAACAACTACTTAAACATCAATGTTTTCCATTCAAGCCTACAGACCGTAGTAGAAAACCTCTGCAGCTGGACAAAAAAGACAAATGTTTTATGCATTGTGATTTGATGTTTTGACAAATGCATGTAAATATGTAATTCAAACCATACAAAGACAGAATAACTTGATCAGTGCACTGCATTGAATGTTTACTCTTTGCATAAATTAAATAAAGAGCAAAGAAGTTCTACCATTTCAAACATGCAGCTGGAAAAAGTAGTTTTGTGATGTTTACAGCTCATGGTTTATTTACCCACGAAGCAGGTGAATACACTCATGAGGAGAGGGTCTGCAATGCTTATTTGGCTTTTAATGCTAAAGCTACACGTCACCGCGGTGTGTTATGCATGTGTTCCAGAATTACTGGAATGGTCTGTGATAGACGGCAAACCTGCCAAGACACTTATCCGCACCTGAGAAAACAATCCATCCATTTTAAACTCACACACCCATAGCAAAGGGGATACTAGCCCTATGACAGGAGTCACAGGCAGCTTCCTGTCTCTTCACATTACTTGGTATCACATGGTGTCAACAGTTTCCAGTCACTGCGGGCTACACTCCTCACTCCTCACTTCTCTGAGGGTACGCTCATTGGATATTTTTAATCAGCCTGTTGCCTGTCAGGTGGCTGTGATTCAGCTACCATCACTGTGCTGAAGTCACACCTTTCCACATTGCTCAATGAAGCCCATTTTCTTCTTCAAAGTATTGCGAGATATAAAGTTGCAATTACAAAAATGTGTGGTTGTAAGTTAAGTAAAAAAATAAAAATAAAATCTAAATTGAGATATAAAGAATTGTGAGATAAAATTGCAATATTGATAAATAAAGTAACAATTGTGAGATATTAAGTTGCAATTACAAAAAGTGTTAATTGTAACAAAATAACTGTTATTATTTTGTCAAAATAATAACAATAAAATCACAATTAAGATATAAAGTAAGAATTGTGAGATATAAAATCGCACTATCAAGAAATGAAGTCTTATTTGTGAGATATAAAGTTGCAACTAGGAAAAAAAATCTAATTGTGAGTTATAAAGTCAAAATAATAAAAATAAAAATCACAATTAAGATATAAAGTAAGAATTGAGAGAAATAAAGTTTCACTTTGAGATATAAAATCACACTAAGTCTTAATTGTGACAAATTTGCGATCACAAAAACATATAACTGCAGGTTATAAAGTCACAATAATAATAATAATAAATATAAGTAAGATATAAAGTAAGAACTGTGATCTCACAGTTCAAAATTAGATATGAATATAAGATATAAATTATACTTTGAGATATAAAGTCGCAATATCAGGAAATAAAGTCACCAATCTGAGATTTAAAGTTGTAATTATGAAAAAAAAAATCACAATTATGATATAAAGCCACACTGTTTGATGTGAAATCACAATGGCAAGTAATTAAGTCAGAATTGTGAGACGTAGTCACAGTTATAAGATATAAAATCCATTTATTTATTTATGTGTAATAAGGTCTGTTTTTCCATTTTTCATATTATTTCTTTTTCTTTTACTCTGAAGTGGAAACTGGTTTCCATAGCTATGAGAAGAGAGAATGAAAATCCAATTTGAGATCTGACATTTACATTTGCAGACGCTCGTAGCAGAGATTTGTACAACTGAAAACAATTGAAAACATCCAAACAAGCGACTCTCACACTCCAAATTCGCAGAGTTTAGTTCCACGGAGTCCCGAGCCCGCGAGCAAAGCTTAAAAGTCAACAAACCCGAACGCTCACCTTCCTGACATTCCTGATGGAAAATAATCCCGCTTCTACAAACAAACACTCCAAAGGCTGCTGGCTCTCTACATACATCAGAATCTAAAGAGAGAGAGAGACAGACAGAGAAACCTCAGCGATAAGCACCCAGTGCTAAGCGTGCCGTTATGATGTTCGCGGCCTGAGACAGCAGAGGGTGATGTGGCGGCAGCGAGCCTATGGGCTAAGATGACTCCCTTGAATCGTGCCCTCTTTCCCTTCACCTCATTGAAGAGCCTTACATAATCCTGACAAACAAATAAACAACACAACAAACAAGCGGCACGTGGTTTAAGATGCCACAGCTGCAAAAAACAAAAGATAAGGGACGACAGTACTAAAAGCAACAATCGTTCTGTTGCCTGTCCACCCAAATACATCAAAAGCGAGCTTGGAGATCAACTCATCAGAGTGTCTTCTTTTTACCTTCACGCTATCCGTCGCTCCCTCCCTGAGTGTCGGCCCCCCAGCTGAGAAATGTAGGTCATGATACAGAGCTATTTCAATACAGGCAGATCACAGCGCAGCAGGGGCACACACACACACACACACACACACACACAATAAAAACTTCTTTCATGAAGTAGAAGCACATTCTGACAGAATAAGAGGGCTTGCGAGTGTGAAAATTCGGAATGGATAAAAATATCTGCAGGAGTGCTTCACAGTGGTGCGTCATTTTGCTGAATCCATTCGTCGATTAGCTAAAACGGGCTCTTTTCTCTTTCATATATGTAGATTTGCACCTCCTCTTGCCCTCGCCATCTTCTCGGGGGTTATGTCAGCTGAATAATGTAGAGGGAGCAGTCGAATGTTTGGTTGGGAGTCCTCCTGCTGGGCTGGGATCCACGGGCCAAAGAGATGGAAATCTCTCAGACACAGGAGCCTGACACATCTGGGCCGTCTCAAGCGACAGTGCCGAGCTCCCGGGTCCACGATGCCTCACCCCTCCCGTGTGCCGAACCGCCGAACTGAGCCCTTTATCTCCGTCTCCCTTTCAGTCTTTTTCTCCTCTGCCGCTGCGTCTCCCACGTTCCTTCGCTCCCCGCT
Source organism: Sinocyclocheilus grahami (assembly GCF_001515645.1). NCBI lineage: Eukaryota > Metazoa > Chordata > Actinopteri > Cypriniformes > Cyprinidae > Sinocyclocheilus > Sinocyclocheilus grahami. The sequence goes on from NW_015505872.1 coordinate 618,940, forward strand.
GCCTCTCGTCTATAGGTCGGTGCGTATGGATGAAAGAGAGGATTTTACTTCGTTGTGACAACGAGAGAATAGCTGCTTTTTTGTATTGTGATGTTTGGAAAAATGTGTGCATGTGTATGTGTTAGAAAGCTCCCCTGAAGGATTTTGTGTTGACACTTGCTTTGGAGTTAAATTGAGAGAGTCTAGCAGACTTGGGATTTATCTGGAGACAAAGTATGTGTGTAAAAGAGAGAGAAAGGACACATAATATTGCGATAGGATGCACTCAGCAAAACAGAGGAAAACACACCGAGTCCCTGATGCACATCTGCAAACACGCCTTATTTTTCACTTTTTTTTTTACAATTCTAAAATAAATATAAACCCATAATATAAAATGCTGCAATTATGGCAAAATACTAAAGAATATTACAATTTATACAGTTTAATAAAATGTTAAATTAAGCTTTAGGAAAATATATACAGTATATACAACGCACATAACATTTGCAATATTAATTGGATAAAATTATTATAAACATTCAAATGAAACTGTTTAATCAATAATAATTATTTAAATAATATTAAATGAAAAGTATTTAAATGATCAATTACCGTATTGACCTGAATATAAGACGATGTTTTTTTCTTGGAAATGCATCTGAAAAAACGCGGTCGTCTTATATTCAGGGTCTAGACTTTGACATGTCAATAATACACCCACAACAATAGGTGGCGCCAAATACGCATAAAACGAGTGTGCCATGAAATACGTAATGTGAAGCGTGTTGTAAAGATCGCGAGTGAAAACAAAAGAATAAGAAAACCTTACAGCTGCACGAGTTGTGACTGTCAGGTTAGCCTGATGGGACCAAACTCCCTTTGTGATTTTAAAACGTAAGACAGTACCCAGATTTGAAGACTACAGTAAGATTTAACTTCTACTGTTAATAAGATTTTGGTAAGCTACTATTAGATGGATAGCCTAAATGTCCTAATTCAGATGGACTACCTGTTTTTTTTTTATGGTATATCAAAAAGTGTATATTTTTTAAATGTGATTGTTGGTACATTTTACCAGTTTTTACCATACTTTCAAAACAAAAAATTTGCAATATGAGAATAATTGAAGACAAAATGTGTTTTACTGAGAAAAAACAAGATTTGGTTTTTAAAAAGCCTTTTTCCAAAAGGTACATCTGGAAAAAGGGGGGTCGTCTTATAATCAGGATCGTCTTATATTCGGGCCAATACGGTACTCGATATTTTGTTGCATGGTAATAAATTATTATTAGCATCTTGTGTACATTTTTTTTGTGTATGTGATTTATGAGTGCCAATATACATTCCTCACATTGATTTATTGTGAACCATTATCCTCCATTGCTGCTTGATTTTAAATTTCTGTACAATGCTTTATTTGAAATGTTATGCATTTATAGTATGTATACAAATTATATTGTATTAATGTATTTAACTATTAACTTAAGAAATTAAAATGCCATATGATTTACTCATTAAAACGTTTTTCTTTTTCTGACAAACAGAAAAATCATAGAAAATCATAGGACAAATAACTGTACCAAGTTGACTGTCATTTGGCCACGACATGCTCCAAATAAAAATAAATAGTCTCTGAATGACTGCACCGATTTCATAGCTCTTGGTCACCAGGTATTCAACCTGAATTCACTTGGACTGATGTGACTGATGGTTATGTGTTAGATTTCCATTATGCTTCCCTGTACAGAAAGGCTTTACAGATCCACAGTGCTGTTCACTGGATATTAACATCAGTCTACAGTACTTCAGAACAGACCTAATGGACATATCGCTAGTCCTAAAGCCGTCTTCTCTGTACCTCTCTTTGTCTCTCTTTGTCTACCACATGCTGTCATGTACGTATCACAATAGCTCTGCTACAAAACCTAGTGAGTCTCGCTGCCTGCATAGTCTTGTGTGGAACAAAACCATGCTCTACAAAGGCGAACACTCTGTGTTGTAACTCGATTCACAATTGATTTCAATACAGGCGATGTGACGAGAATGACATGCTACTCTAGTAAGCATAAATATACATAGAACACACATTTTTTGTAAAAATAGTCAGTACATTTTTTTAAACATTTCTTGTTGATTCTTTTCAGTATTTAATTATATTTATAATATAGAAAAATAACATTTCACTTTCTTTGTCAACCATCTTGGATTATGTTTTTCAATGAGCTCGTTGTAATGCATTCTCTATGATGAACACGTGATGCTGTCTAAAATGAGCATTCCTTTCTTTTGAAACAGCCTTTGGGTCGGAAATGTGCCTATGAGCAGGAAGCTCACCAGGTTTTTGGAACAGAGCTTATGTGTGTCTCTCTGAAGTGTTCTGAACTAATACAACTAGGGATGTAACGATTAACCACGAGCCGGTTGAAAATCGATTCAAATATGTGATGATTCAAATCGGTTGAGATGCCAAACAAATCGCGATTCATTTAGGGGCAGGAGTTTATATGAATGTATGTCTGAGGGGAACTTGCTGTCTTTAGAAAAGTTTAGATGGCATTTTTTCTTTTCATCTTGCCTCTGTATAATGCATATTAAAGTTCATGACTGCAGCGCTGCTGTGTTTACAGCGGAAATCAAGGAAACGCTTTAAGCGCCACCTGCTGGCAGAGAGTGAATTTGTGTCTCATTCAGCTCAGCTTTCATGCAGATGTATTTTATGTATAGTTTCACAAAACAAGTCAAATCATTCTGTTTTTGCTTCAAATTTCGAAATTATACAACCTAATTTAGATTAAAAACTGTTCATGTTGCATGTATGCAGCATCTTTGTTTGGATCATGATTAAAATCGTCTCTAGGTTACGTATGTAACCATGGTTCCCCGAGGGAACGAGACGCTGCGTCGAGTCGCTTTGGGAACGCCCTTGCGTGACCGCGTTCTGAAGCACGTGTCAAATCAGTCCAATGGAGCAGCGAGACGTCACTTCAGAACGCGGTCACGCAAGGGCGTTCCCAAAGCGACTCGACGCAGCTCGAGTTCCTGAAGGGGAAGCAGTGGTTGCCTCTAATTTTTAATGGAAAGAGCACAGACAAAGCCTTATTTTGTTTATATGAAGAGATTCATATCTTTTTTTTTATTTGTGATACTTATTTGATTTGGGGCTTGTTTTAAAATTTCAATTTAGTTTTGTTATTTACATTTCCATTAGCCTATATTTAAATTTTATTATTTAGCAGATGCTTTTATCCAAAGCGACTTTCAAATGAGGACAATAAAAGCAATCAAAACCAGCAAAAGAGCAATAATATGCAAGTGCTATATTAGTGTATTATTATAGTGTTATATTTCAATTTCACAAAGAAACGTGCAACATTTTGTCCAAGCAATAATAAAAGGACACATTTTATTTATAATTTGTCTTAAATCTCATTTTGTAAAAAAAAAAAAAAATCGTGAATCAAATCAAATCGTGAAATAAAATTCGTGAATCGAATCGAATCATGACTTGATTGAATCGTTACATACCTAAATACAACTATTTAGTAAATTAAGGCAAATTAAATTTTCTTGCACTAGCTAGAGAAGCACATTTCTGTTAACACAAACACACAGACACTTTAGCGGCCTCAGCCAGGGATGTGATAGGACACAGCTGGGAGGTCAAGCTGACAGTATGATGGAGCGGGTGTGTGCGACCTGAATAAATCCCCCCATACATCCAGTCCTGGACACACAAACACAGGGTAACCTGAACGTGCAGAGGCTACCGTCACCTATTCAGTCAGTCTCACTTTACACGAGGCCTATTTGCAGCTAGAGGCAGGAAGAAACATTCTCACAACTACCGTGTATGTCACTGTACATCTCATCTGGATGTATAGAGGGTGTGAGAGTGATCGATAGGCCCTGGTGATGCATCACAAACCCAGGGAACGCCTGAAATATATCGAAGGTAAGCTATTTTTTCACATATGAGAGACAACAAATACGCTGACGAAAGGGGGGGTGATGCGTGAGAGGGAAAGACAAATATAGAGAAAGCACGATAAATTACTGGCCACAGCGCATGATTTCTATCATACACAAACTGGAAAATTGCTAAATGATTTAGCTGTGGCCAAACAAAACAACACAATCCACAGTTAACATTTGAACTCATATCAAGCCTTTCCATTAGTTCAAAAAATTCCTTTGTATGAATACAACATGCAAAGTCATTGGCACACACACACACACACACACACACGCACAAAAACAATTTAGCACAATGGACTGTAAACAGATTACTGAGTTGGGAGAAAGAGGGTTCCTCATTATAATAGAATAGGGAGGGAATCTAATTCTTTATTAAAAGTGGCTAGAGAGAGAGAGAGAGAGAGAGAGAGAGAGCACTAAAATACAGAGAAATACAGCACTAGCACTAGTCTTGAAACTAGCCAATTACCAGCAGCCCACAACTGAGTACAGCATGATACATTTAGGCTACTGGCCTGGAGGAGTCCATCTACAGGTATATGGGTGAATTTGACAAATTTTATTATTTTATGGAATATTATTAAATTAATTTGAATTAATATAAATAAAATACTGTGTATATATATATATATATATATATATATATATATATATATATATATATATATATATATATATATATATAATTTGTCCTTACAGTATTGAATCCAAACACTATTTGAATCACTTTTAATTATTATTAGCTTGTCGTTTATTTTACCTTAATCATCATAAATGAAAATACTTTACCATTTATTTACACACAGTACAATAATGGAGATGACATTTTTGCATTATGCTAAGTCAAATTTAGGAGCAAATTTGCCTAATCATAATGAACATATTGTTACAAAAATACAAATCTGGTCCTAAATAGTATTCATTTTCTTAAAGTACTAAATATAAATATATATTTTAGTAATTGTTTTCTTTTAAATTTGGACTGGATATATTATTGGCAGGTTTCGTGAGATTCGCCCATATGATGGTGCAAAAGCCATATCGAATGTCAACTGATATTAAACCATACTCAGTCTGTGGACAACATGAAACAGATGCTTGGGTTAAACAGCTCAACACTGTCTCTTTTGTATGACATTTTATGTAAACCAGAACTTGGGACAATGATGACTATAAATGTGTTTTCCTTCCTATTTATTAAGCTGAATGCCACAAGATACACATAGCTCATTTGGTCTGTGTGTTAGCCTCAGAGAAAGAAACATTCCCCTAGTACACACACAGACAGTATATACAAAGATGACACGCAGACGTATACACACTTGCACGTGCATGTGTGAACACAGCCTGCCTTCAGATCCTAAGTATGTAATAAATGAATGAACGAATGAATGAATGAATGAATGAATGAATGAATGCATTTATATAGAGCTTTATTGTGTATTGTTGTACACACAAAGCGCTTTACAATCATGTGGGGGTGGGGGTGGGGGGGTTATCTCCTCAACCACCACCAGCGTAAATGCTTTAAATATAGCATTTAAAGCACACTACCAATTACGCAATTACACACAATTGAGAATATCTCACTGGTTTTAAAGGTAAGAAAGACAAGAAAATGTGACAAGACAAATACACACCACTCGGGGCCGTTGCTTGTTGTTGGAACGGGGAAGCACACATCACACATTACTTATAAATACCAAAACATTTAGTATGTTCTCTCTCTCTCTCTCTCTTTATCTTTTTATTTGATCCTAAAAGCTGCTTCTCGAACCACTACTAAACGGTGAAATTACTTGAAAATAACTGGCCAACTCAGAACTGTATTTTTACTATATTTACAGTAGAAATGGCAATATGTAAGAAACAATTATCAGACTTCAAGCACTCTGTATATATAATTTTTTTATTTTTTTATTTCAAGAATCATCACTCAAATATCCTCAAATGTCCATTTCACTTTTTGGCCATCCACTGCAAAGTCAGTGAGAACTCATCCATTTATAATATTCCAGGCAGAGCAAAAATACAGCGATTGAAAGCCTAATGTCAAATAAAAATCATATATAAGACTCCCAGTGAAGCAGAGAGTCCATACGTGACCCAAAATGTTGTGTTTAGAGTCTTTAGTCCAATCAACATCGATCAATGATACAGCTATCTGCCACAGACTCCAAGTGAAGCACTGAATCCTATGCACTGATTCACATAGATTAAAGCCGATCACGAACAGCATGACAGAGCTGTTATATAAATGCAAACACTAAGAGCAAATGAGGTGAGACACAAATCAGAAGCTATTTGCAATTCTTTGAAGTGTGCAGATACTTAAAACCCATTTCCCACACAATGACTAACACAGTATCCAAAAATAATGAGTCTGTGCGAGAGTGTGATTTTCCAGTGTGTGTATACAGTGATCAATATGTTCATTTTTGTGAGGCGATTTAGCATTCTGTTCAGTGTGTGCGTAGAAAATTTAGACTGGCATTCTGTTCACTAGGGAACATGCTCCTTAAAGGCTTATCTGTATTAACAAAATAAACTGTGAAACATGTATGCAAGCTGGAAGAACGCAGACTAAGAGGGAGAACTAGATGCCTGTCCATTACTTGGGGTGGAGGGCAAGTTCAGTCACTCCGTCAACTAAGCATAATGGAAAACATGCCTCTTGCCCAACACGCCTTAATCATGTCCAAAAACATGGCAGGGGAACTGGAAAAACAAAATGTTGGAAACTCGTGTAAAAGCAGCTAGTATGAATGAACAATGTCAAAGAACCCCGCATCCACTAACACAGAGCCACACACAGCAAATACAGTCTGCGAGAGAAGACACCTGGCTCGCCGTTCACACCTAAATATAAAACGTGAAGACTCAATCCACTTTGAGGACACAATTCTCGACAAAATGTCCACCGTATGCCTCCGCGCAAGTGAAAATCACTTGCTTGACATGCTAAGGGTCATTATAGCCCAGACACATGTGGGTGGACAAATGTCAACAGCACAGGAGGCTGTGGTGGAGCACGGGGAGGACTCATTAAACTCTGACAAATCCACACATTCAGAGTGCTGCACCTTCAAGCCTGGACCTCGCTGCCAACATGATCGGGCTGCTTCCATCATGGAAGGATGAGAGAGCCGAATGTAGTGCTAATCACTACAGTGTATCTGCAGGTATTGTGTTAAAGGACCAGAGCAAATCTTCAAAAAGACATGGATGTTTCATTTGCATTTTTGAGGTGCTAGAGATGTGAAATCAATGACTGGATATTTTATATCCATTTGTTTATGGTGCCAAAAACACACACATACACAAACCCACCCATCGACATTTAAAATAAGCTTTGAAATAAATCGAGAGAACATCAGAAGCTTTAATAGAGATAAAACAGGAACAATTTCACAAAGCAACGCCCCAAGGAACATGAAAATCACCACATATCAAATCGTTAGAATCAAAGCCAATGATGTTGTTGCTTTAATTTGGCAAAGCCCGCAGCTAGGACCAGATCCAGTGAAGATGAAAACTACACATGTGAGAAAACAAACACTTTAGTTGGTGGCCATTTATTTGCAGTCTTTTATTACTGCTGAGCATCTTTGGTTATCGGCAGGCAGGCGGAAAAAAAATTTGGATCTTGCATTTTGCGCCAATGTTCGCTGGTGGAAACAGTGGAATGTTTGAGATCTGTCTGAGCTGTACTGTTGAGCACATGTCTCCAGGGTCTGATCGGCTTTATGGCAGTGAGATTAGCCGTTAGTTTAATTGTGAAATAACGGTGAGTGCCAGGCCAATAAACGGTGCTCTCTGGTCAATACAAGCATTGCAGTAACAGTTATAAAAAGTTGAGTTCAGTCGGTGAAAGCAGTGCTGGGCGCTGATATTGATTGGCTTGCCTCATGGTTTTTGTGAGTGACAGCCAGCTATATGGCTGTTGATTAACACCATGTAAGATGCTCAGAGTACTTTGTCACAAGATATTCTTTTTCTTTCACACCCTCTATGTCTCTTCTCTTCTTTTCTTTTGGAGTAAAAATGATGCTGATCGATCAGTACGGTGCTTTTAAAAAAAGTTCCAAAGATGTGGGTATTGGCGCAGAAAAACAGCCTTTGAATGAAAAATGGTGTGCGTCGGAAAGTGGGGGCCCAGAGTTCTGGCCCTGAGTGCTGGGAAAAGTGCACAAACACATAAGAAAAACAAAGTACATGGCTCTGGGAAGAAACCCTAACTGCTACGGATATAAAGCATTATCCTTGAAGATATACAGTCTTCTAGCTCTAAGGATTTTTAGGCTTTTATTCACTGCCAGTGAACTTTTGTTCTCTCTCTCTTAGATTCCAAGATAGAAATCACTATCATAAAAGAATCACAGTCCTGTTGATTGTAAACACACATCCCTTAGTAAGCGTTAGTTGGCGGTTGATGGTGAGCTCTGTGCTAAATAGACCTGTCACCACCGTGGCTCTCCTGTGAACTTCATGCGGAAAGGCTTCCAGATGATGGCGGCATGAACAGAGAAACGTTCCTCTCTCCCCACTTAGAGAATTCTCAGTCAGGATGGCCGATAAATCAATGAGGACAATGTTTTCTTTGGGCTAATTGTTTGAACAGTGTAAGGTCATTTGCTGGTAACGCTGAAGTGTCCTGTTAGGCTGGGCGCCGGGCCGTAATTGACAACATGTCGGATGGAAACAGGAAATAATCGGATCCCTCTTTGCAAACTGACTCCGCTGACTACGTCGAACTGTGTGTACATAGGCCTGCATGTGTGTGTGTGTGTGCGCATAAGGAGGGAAATGTTAGCTATGGTTAGCATACATTCTCTCGAATGCTGAAGGGTAACCAGGTGCAGTCTGTCTCCGGAGGCAACGGGATTAACCCAGTCCTCTAGTGCTCATTTAATGAAGTCATCACACTCTAGAGGCCTCTGCTCTACAGGGAGAGAGCAAGGGAAGTCTGTAAAGATTCCATCGTCTTAAAAAGAGCATTCCTTCCCTTAGGATACAGTGAAAAAGCAGCAGTAACACACTTTCGATTGTTTCAAAGCACGTACTTCCTGAGCATTTATTATTAAGAAACATTAAGGAAACACATAGTGTTTCAGAAGTGCACAGACATACAGTGCTTATGAACCTGTTCAATGAAGTCTTCAAGGAGAAATGTTTGAATACTGCATGAAGACAAATCCCAGTTAGCACAGTTATCCATTGATTTACTGTTGAGAAAATGAAGAGACATTTCGTGTTAAGTGGCATTTACAAAATAAAAAATAAATTCCTAAAGTTTGTTTTTAAATCATTAAATGGATTATGGTTAATCTACCAAAGATAAAGATAAAATGCTTTTTTTAGTTCAATAATAAACAAGAAAATCCCTAGAAACATCTTTAATAGATAAATGAATTGTTCTAGAATACAGTTGAGAATGCCAAACCACTAATTATACACAATTATTAACAAAAGGGATTTGAGATTTAACTTGGAAAAGCGACATGAGACTAAGACTTGACTTGATCATTCAGTTATCCTCACTCTTAGACATTGGTTCTTGGAGATGCTGAGGACTGGAATTCTCTAAGAAATGTCAATGTCTGGTTCAGCCACTCAGCCATTTTTGCCTGTCGGTACATGGCACTTATCCTTAACTGTGAGACCCTTTACAAATCTGAGGCCTGAAGCACAAGGCTGTTTACTGCCTGTTGAGTAAGATAGCTTTTGTGGACACCTTACTTTTATCTCTCAATTTTGCATGCGTGCATGTCTATGTATTAAACACAAACCTGTTGAGAGTTTATGAAAGGCACATCCATTTGATGCATAGCGAAAAAATTCTCTTCACTGCGTGATCCACTTGAAACTCACTATCAGACTGCTGCACAACAATAGAATGACAGACATGTGCAGGGCAAAGCAGTGGGAACTGTCATATCTATGAGTGGGAACAGTGCCCCTCAGAGTGAAAAATGCTACTCACAGTTAGCAACTCATTTTCAAACTGGCATTTAACACCAAACAGCCACTCTTGATTAGTGAGTAGATGATTCCATTTAAGTTTATCCAAACAGCTCTTTGGCACCGACACAGAGTTAATGGCATATTGACACACAGCAATTAGTAAACACGACACTCTACATCCTACAAAATACTCTTAAAAATTTGCACATTCAAAGTAGTAATAACAATAATAATGGTGCTGAGTGCATGAAGGGGTCTTGTATTTGCTAACAAATGCTCTTCTCCACCCTGACTAGGATAAATGTCATCGTGATGGAGGACCCCTGTTGTACGCAGACTGTGCTAAACCTGAGTTAGGAAAATACACTTGACTCTGTCTGCAGAGACAGACCGTCATAGTGTCTCTGGGCCTGTGGTGTTTAATTGCTCTCCTGACAAGCAAACAATAGCCAAGGTGCAAATCCTCTAATTATAAACATGCATTGTGTCAGTCACTCTAATTTTCCTGTTGTTGGTTTATTGAGTATTAAGATAATCCCAATGACAGCCTTTGCCCAACGAACATTCAAATCCTTTTCAATACTGTATCTGTGCTTGTAGGCTGTCAATGTATTTAAGTCTGTATGCATGTTATTATCTGATCAGAGGACAGGAGTTTATTAGGGTGATTACCTTTATTTAAAATAAACCTTGACATTATTAGAGGAACTGTCTAATGCAAAGAATCATGGTTAAATTTTGGTTTGAGGATTTGAACAAATCTCTAAACCTAAGTATGAAACTTTGACATGAACAATACTTTGAACTGTGCGGTTTTTGCAGAACATGTAGTACATTTCAATTTTCGCCTGGAGGACAAGAAAAAAAAATTGCCTGGCGGACAAATAAAAATATTGAGGCCCAAGAATATCATCAATATATTTGAAGCCTAATTTGAAATTTCCGCCATAGGGAAAATGTCTTGATTATAGTAAGAATCTGACACTGAAGACTGGAGTAATGGCTGCTGAAAATCAGCTTTGTCCTCACAGAAATAAATAGCATTTTAAAATTAGGGATGCACTGATGTGAAAATTTTGGCCGATACCGATAACCGATTACTCTTTATTTTTGAAAGCCGATAACCGATATGTTGGCCGATAAATCTATATCCAAATTGTTATATACTTTTTGAGAGCCTGATTACAAAAAAGGTCTCATCATTAAAAGCCACATCCCAAACACTTCAACATAAGCAGCCTAGTTTGAACGGTGTACATTTTAAAAATATTTTTACTCTCCCATTACCAAATTTAGTCATAAAAAAGTCTTACAAATAAATAAAATAATGCATATATGCAATAATTTCACAATATTTCAGTTTTTACTGTATTTTACATAATATAATTATGTATGCTTGTATCAAAGTGCAATATCGTGTGTTTGGGTGTTTGTATACAAGGCTCATGTTGCTCCAAGCCAAAACTGCCACAATGTAGCTAACTGCCAACTAAAGTCAAACATAACAATAGGGAGCTTTTCTCAGAAGTTCTCTCTTCTTTCTCTCTCTCTCACACACATACGTACAGTATCTCCCAGTCCACATCAAACCACTCAAACTCAATTAAACCGGCTCTCCATTGTGCAAACTGTAAATGAGATAAACAGTGAATGCATATTCTTGTTGCAGGCAGGTAGCATGTTGTCTGGACCATTAAGCAGACAGACCAAGATCTTATCAGAGCCTGTGCATCCACAGAGGAGTGTGTCATACAAATTAGAAACTCTCTCAGATAATGAATCTGTCAGGTCACAGGCAGTCAAATATTGTAGCACAATGGTGTCTCGTTGCCATGCATGTTTAATTAAGCTTTAATTTCCCATGGAGAAGCCATTACATCGAAATGAGGGACCATTGAGACTGATGCAACTCCAATATGACCACCAGGATGAAGCAAGCGTGACTGATGCTCCAAAATAGGAACTTGACCCCAGTGCAGGAGGTTGAGTCTCAACACCTCAGTGTCATGCAGAATTAAACCACATCACACTTTAAACAGGACGACCCATAGGAGACAGTAAATAATGCAGTACAGTAGAGCAAAACGCTGTTTTCATTTACTGTGCTGTCAGTGATGTGGGTGGCTCACAGGCATTTGCAAAGGTTTTATGTAGATGAGAAGGGTGGACTAGACTCAGACCAAACTACAACTATTTTTGGGACCATTTTGGGTGTTCTTGTTCGCACACACAGGCAAATCTCCTCTCGTAGTGAGAGCGAGTGCTCTTTTGTGGGGCAGGGTGGTGTTGGTAAAGGGCTCTCTTCACTCTGAAGTTGATTATGATAATGGCTGATGATTGCAACGATGTAAACCATTTTCTAATTGCTCATCAGCGCACGGCGTTCTAGGTTGATTTGAAACGGCTGCACAGCTGAGACAGTCCCACTCATGATGACAAGAAACTTTGGCAAATTTAACTCCCTTTCCACCTATGAGTTATTTTCACAGGACATGAAACAATCAATAAGTTTGAAGCTTGAAGGGTACAATTATTCTCTGAAGAATGTCCCGTGACTGCCACCCAGTGTGTCCTGTTTGATTTCTGCTCTTTGGAAGACTAAATTGAATCATCAGAACAAAGTGCTTGACTCAAACTACTGCACAATACGGCACTGAGAAGAAACAGATTCTTCATTAGGAGACGGAACAACCAAATGGCTGATCTAGGGTTTGCTGTACTGACCAGTACGCTAATCTCACAATCATTCCTAATCGGAGTCAATCTAAAGTAGAATCAGCCCTAGAGGGCTCTTTTTACGGGATAACAAGAAGCGTAATGCCATCATCACTTACAGCTAATGCCACTGATAGAACGCATTTGGCTGTAGCCTTCTGGTTCTGGAAACGAAGCTATAAATGTCCAGTTGATTTTTACATCTGTACCTGTACAGTTAAACACCAAGATTATTGTGCATTGACTAAACCACCTCTTAAACCACAAGTTACATCCAAAACCACTCTGTGCTGAGCAACCTCAAAAACCAGTTGCTCTCGGACACATTTTAATACAGCCTACTGGATAAATGGGACAACACTTCTGGGGTGTCACAAAATAGATTTCACTAGGTTAGTGCCAGAAAGTTGTAGAACCATAGACTGACAGCGGCATACATGTATTCTTAGCAGTATTTACTTAAGCTTAGAATGACCCGTTTAACACTTTTTAAGACCTCTAAATCTCAGACGGATAAATCCTCTAGCACTTGGAAGAAATAGCGCTGACACATGTGGAAGGGCTGGAATGGGTCGCTTTCAGCTAGGTCTCAGATACTCCCTCACGGATACAAAAACCAGAATCGCGTGGGAGTATATTGTAAGCATGTGTTTGAAGTACAGCAGAACATTGTAGATGATTGTTAAACTCCTGGCTGTAAACTGAAGAAAATGTAAGCAGACACAGACAGGGGAAATGCTGCATGATTCTCTTGCTCTTGAATCACAATGCCTGTTATGTCTCAATCTTTTCAACTAGAAGTTGCTCACCTAAAAAAAACTTGTCATTATTTACTAATCTTCAAGTTGTGCAAAACACTTATGACTTTTATTCGTCTGTTCTGTAAAAAAAAAAAAAATTGAACTATTCTGAACAATCTTTATATAGCTCTTCAAGTTCAAGTTCAAGTTCAAGTCTGCTGTGACGAGAGGGGCGGGGCCGAGAGCCGTGGGAACGGAGCGAGGCCGGGGGAGTAATTGCGAATGCACGACACCTGCGCCACTCACCGGTCTCGAGTCTCACGGAGGAGCTCCGGAAGGATACAAAGGAGGAGTGACGACAGGGAAAGACGAGAGAGGACCAGGCCCGGATTTTATTTTGGGTTTTGGTTTTGTTTGTGCGCGACAGTCATCCGCGAGGGGCTGTCGCTCTGTTTTGAGTGTATTTTATTATTAAAGTTTCTTTTGAGTGTTCGCCGGTTCCTGCCTCCTTCTTCCCGACCTACAAACGTTTGTTACATCTGCTTTATTGTCAATTCTTCCACATGTACAGGACATACACACTCTTTTCCATACAATGAGAGTTCACAGTGATCACAGTTGTTGGTTCAAAAGTGTGGAATAAAATAAAAATAAATATATAAATGTACATACTCTAGCTCAAACAACTTGTGCTCTATGGTCTTTTGAAGCCAAACAATAGCTGTGTGTGAACAGACTAAAACAGACCACTGCTAATCTTTTTTTATTTTATATTTTCTAAATCTACCATTCTACAACTGTACATAGCCACTTATAAATTCTGTTACCATTTTATACTATTGAAAAAGTTCTTACCTTTTGAGAAGTGGTGGATCCAGGTGAATGACAAGCATACAGGGAAGTTGGAGTCAAACAAATATGCAGCCTAACCAGCGGGGGTAAAAAAAAAATAATAATAATAATTTAAAGAAAGAAAGGTAAACATTTTGATGTTCCACCAATGGTAAGAAAGGTTTAGGTAAGAACTCACCAAACCAGCCATAACAAACTGTAGGCCTTCAGAATATTCTAATGATCAAGTTCTATTAATTCCTACATTAACTGGTGAATTAATAAAAAAATATATATAATATATATATGATAATTTTCTAGTGTCTTTTTTGGTCATTTCTTGGGCTGGACAAACATGATCATAGTGTGTTATGTGGTAAATATCCCATGTAACATACTTTTTTTTTTTTAGGATGAACAACTTTAAATGTTATAATTTGTTTGGCATAAGTTGCTGCCTTTGAGGTGATTTCTCATGTAATGGTGATTGCTCATGGAGATAAGCAGCAATGCAACAGAGATATGGAGGATTCCTACAGTTTGGCAGAGCTTCAGGACATCTGGGCCAAAAGCTTAAAAAATATTTGTCAGAGCAAGACGCCGATATGCTGTTAAAACAGCTAAAAACACAAGTGCATGCATGCAGAAAAAAGCACACACAAACAAACAGGTAAGACATGGATTGTGTGAATAGCAACACCAGCCTTCAGACGGTGTAAAGGATACTTGGGCTTTACTGAAGTGTGAAGTGTCTACTTTGACAAGTAGCACTTGACAGTCATCTCAATGCCAACAGTATATCCATATAAAATAGAATGACTCTGAGCTGCATTCTGCTATCCATTAAGAAGAACAAAAGATCACTTCACAGTAACTAAATAAAAACTATAGAAATACATACATAAAAAATAAGAAACATAATATCTATCATGTTACTGTATGAAAATAACCATGTATAATGTGTGTGTCAATATTATCAATTAATGGAAATGTGCAAAGATAAAGCAATACAGTGTGTGTGTGTGTTTGTACTCCAGGTGCGCTGATGAATAGTTATTTCAAGTACCCTGTCATTTTAGACATCAAGAGCACTTGTATGAATGAAGAATATGTCGGTGGATACTAGAGAGTCACTCTCTTTTTTTGTTGGCATGTAGAGATGTAGAAAAAACTGTGAATAAGCTGTAAACCAGCACTCTCCTTTTACAGATACATCACATCAGTGATTTAAAAATGGTACCTCTGTAAATCAAAAAAGAGGTTGTGAGATATTATCCTAAAATGAAGTTGGGTTTACAAGTGCGTGGAAAATTTGCCAGTGGGTCTCAAAAACATGTGCATGGTAACTCTGAATTAAATTCAGCCTTCATATGACCTCTAAAAACATGAATATGTCAAAAGCATGTGGAGTTGTTGAAGCCTTAAGCGAGTAATCAACAATGAAAACAAATAGTAAACTCTGCTGTAGAGACGAAAGTCACTCCATTGAATTTGGTGTTCGGCCGTTGAGTGCCTGTAGCTACATCAAGCGAGTGGAAATCTCGGTGTGTGACATCTTAAGGTAAAAGACGAGCTTTATTGTTTGGTTAAAACCCAACGCTGCGACATGTGGTCATGCATAATGGCTTCTACTCCAGGGAATGTGTGTCTAAGCACCAGCCGTAGTGGGATATCAGTATATCAAAGCTTTCCTGGAGAATACAGTACAGTAAGAGCTAACCGCAGTGAGTCTTCCTCAGGCCCTGTGGTCCTCCGCACAACAGCACTCAGCCCCACTGTGCAGCTCTATCAATGTGTGTGTGGTGATGGATGGATAACCTTTACTGGCTTTATCTGCAGTATTCACTATGGAGCTGCTATCTGTTGCAGTTAAGCATTATTGAAAAAGTCTCTCAGAGACCTGCACCATAGAGAACATCAAAAACCTCCTCAAAAAGGCAAAGTTTCTCTCTTAGAATGAAACTACAGAGTTGTTGCGACTTCGCACAAAATTGCCATTGTTATTCTATTCCCTCTCCGCACGCAAGTAAAGCATATTGAAATGCAGATAGTAACTCTCCGGTTCTTCCAAGAAAAATAAATAAATAAAAAGAAAATGCACAGCTCAAGGGGTCAAAGTTTGGTTAGTATTGTTAGCCCCAGCTGGTAGATGCCATAGTGTAACTACACCATCTGGCCCATAAATGTTGTCTGTCTTGGGAATATTTGCTTCGATATATACAGTATATATTGATTTTTTTTTATTGTAATGTACATTTATAACACTATACTTCAGGTTATATTACCTTATTATCTACACTTTGCTTTTGAGTTTTTCTTATTGGACCAAATTAAAAAGCAAAAAATTGTCTTTTCATTCATTACAATCAAGTTAATTAAAAAATTATGACTTCCATTTCTGAGAACACCCGAAATGTGAAAAGGGTGGAACTTAAAAGAGGGTCCCAGAACTGAGTGCCCATGAGCAAAAATTTATGATTTTAGGCGGCTTATTTACAGGAGGTCTTGGACCAGATGAGCAATTGCAATTGAGATGAATCGGAATGCTAACAGACAGCTTTCTCCAGGCATTGTAGAATACCTTGGTACAGATGCTACTATATGCATTACCTCCCTCGACCTGATCAAACAAGCAGATGTGTAGAGACTACATGACTCGCTCTGTGATGGGGGGCGTTCACAGCAAAATCAATACATGTATTATGAAATAAAAAAAGTAAGAGAGCTTGGCTGGCGTGTACCTGCCGTCGAGGGAAATTAGCTGTTGACTCGGCCAGCTCAACCTTAGACAAAGGCTTTTCTCCCCTTCTGATGTGCCCTGCACAGTGCAGGAGGCTTGTGTAACCTGGGAAACTGGAAAATCTTGTGGAGGTGGGAAAAAGCAACTCATAAAAATCAAAGGATTAAATTTTAAAACATATGCACTAACCACTTTCTATCATGCTGTGTTGCAGTCTATTGACAGCATATAGCATTTCATTTAATCATCCAGGGGTCTAAAAATATAAGAATGTCCCCATGAAAAAGATAACAGTGAAACGGAAGGATGGAAAATGAAAAGCAGATGGGAAGATTGTCGTGGCGCTGTCAAGACAAGAAGACCATGTGGAGCTGATCAGGAGAGGATCGGTGCCCGTGCCGAAATCTGATCACAGCGACGTGGGCTTGTACTGAATGCTTAACCAATTAGGCCGGACATCAGAAGCCCCGCCGCCCCGGCCACTCCCGGCAGGGAACAGGAGTTACCTTACCCAGCCCAGCCTTTGCGGTTTAGCTCAGGTTTATTCACATCCAGCTCAAAACCTCCAGACTGGGAAACATAAGCCTGGCTCCAATCATATAAATAAGAGGTGTTTATGCCTCTGACATGGCCAAACACAAAATAGGAACATTTCAGGGCTGCTGGTGGTATGGATGTGTTTTTGGGATAGCTTAGCTTAAGCACATAAATGCCTGCCTCGAAGCACTTCAATGTAGAGGAAGCGGTCCAGAGAGACAGATAGAGCCAGGCATTAAATGCCTAGGATAGAGGGGATAGTTTGTTGATCCCAGCTAATCATAATAGATTTTGGGGCAAAATCACATCTTGTGCACTTTCCTGCTCCTTCGGAGTCTGTTTAAACAACCCGGCGCATAAGCTCTATTTCTCTCGTTGTTTTATGGGTTGTAATTGGCAAGGATTCTGTGGTGCAACATTATCACAATACTTGAGTAACAAAACATCCCGATTCTTTATGTGTTGCCTTGCCCAGAGTATTGCGATACATAGTGATTTATTTATTTATTGAGTGAAGTAAGTGAGCGTTTCATATGATGTTGTTTGCCAATCGCATGTGTAGCATTTGGACCAATCAGACACACAACTTTTTGTTATATTTAACAAATAATATCGAACTCCCCATCACCTAACCAAATGGCCAATTACGAGGGTCTATGGACCCTTCCCCCGAAATGCACCTAACACCTCAGAAAAGCAGAACAGGCCTCTGGTTCCATGGTAACCAATGCTGATATCACTGGTTTTATGGCCTAAAAGGAATGCAGGGGATAAACTCCCTCATTTTCCTCATAAGAAAGGCACAAATGCACAGGAGAAACTGACTTTTCTACTAATTAATTCATAGGAAAACCTTCTTTGAATGAACACCCATTTTCTTCAGGCCATTGTGTATATTATTGCTGTGTTGTATTTAATCTGTTGTATTATAGACTATTTTTATTCATGCTTACGATAAACCACTCATTCATATAAGTAACTCTACCATGTCTAGTATCTATGAATTCGTCTTCGGATGATCTAACTGAGAGTGCATATTACATGCTGATACCTATGCAACATATTGATGTTCTAAGAATCGGTACTAATTTGTGCCTCAACACTCCAGCGAATTACATATGCAAAATACCATGCTTACAGACAAAGACTCATAAAAATCCTCAGTATTTCCAACCTCCCGCTTGGGATTTCAGCCTTCCTCATTGGACGAACCCATCTTGAGAGGCGTGAATCTCTGCAGGCTTTAAAAGGCCACACTCCATGTGACCCGCCCCTGTCGGTGGTTCAGTGAGATGCTAAGATGAAGATGTGAGAAACGCTCCAGGATACCAAAGCTCGTGCCAGGCTCCGGCCTAGTCCTTTTCATTCATCAAGTGATTCTGACTCAAACTAGCTCTTTCTCATCAACCAACTTCAGCAAGATCTTGGGGCCGTAAGATCGCATCAGGAATCTTTGTTCATACAGACGTGCAAGTATCAAACTTAGTCGATTTAATTGATGCATTAAGTATCAGTTACACCTTTTTACAAGGTTTGTTTGAACTAAGAATCTGACGTTTTCCCTCAGGTTTTAGATCTGCTGAATATGCAAAATGGTTCCATAAATGTCATTCCTTATGTCTCTTTCTTTAGTGCTAAACTTTAACCCTTTCCTATACCAACTGTATGTGTGTGTGTGTGTATGTGTATGTTAGACCGGCTTAATGTGTTTATGTAGTATGTTAGACTAGTTTAAGTGTTTATGTAGTTAATAAAACCTTACTTGTATCACACTTGACGTGTTCATTGTTTACTCATAACCGGAGTCAATAATCATGCAGATTTACGTTACAAACTTATAGAATTGTACAGTAAGAAAGTTATTTCCTTTAACCAGGAAATTAACGTTCTTAGAATTGACAAGACGGTTGACCCTGAGTGGTCAGCTAAATATCTACAGTGGATCTAAAATATTAATAATTAATCATAATTAGTTATGGTTAATTATTCATATTTCCCCATGAGCTAATCCGCTACACATGGGTCACATTACGATCGTTTTACTCTATAGTGAAGGCATGAGCTTGATTCGAATGAAGGAAGGTCATCTCACATTTGAGAAACCATGTTGTTCTTTCAGATTGGATTTCAATACCTTAGCTTTCAAATACCAAAAGAAAAAAACTTATTTCACCTTAGTAAACACATTTAGTTAATTTAGTCAACAATATATTAGTTTAGTATTTATTTAGTAATATATAAATGTAACATATAAATTTAACTGTTAGTAATATTAGTTAATGTGCTAATTAATGCAGTTAATTAAATATGTTGTATGCCTTTATTTATACATTTACATAAACAGTATTTATTTAGATGCATTTAATCAATTTTACCAATGTTTCCATTATTATTTCTGAAAACTAAAAGCATCTTTAATGATAAATTATTTATAAATCTAACCCAGACAAGACTTCTATTTATAAATCTAACCCAGACTCTATCAATAATTATTTGTATATGGAAAAAATGTAAGTATTATCCCAATTCAATATGTGAAATATCACTCACGAGTGAAACAAATAGAAATAATTTTCAAGCACCAGCAGAAGAATAATTTGCAGGCCACAGCAGCAGCAACTTATTTACATGCAAGATGTTACTTTTAATAATTGTATTATTGTAGATTTTTGCATTTTCCATGTGTAGAGAAATCTATAATTAGTTTGTTTTAGTGAGACCGGCACTATTGCATAAAAGTACCTCTTGTCTATTTGCACATTTATTCTACTATGAGTGTCATCCACTTAAATTGCCTGCAGAATTACTCATATTATTTGGTTTTATTTAAGGTAAATGAATGTTAATGCGTTAACTAGCAAAGAAAAATTAGGAGATCAATCACAATTAAATATTTTAATCGACTGACAGCACTAATTAATATTGATACTTGCACTTCCCTTTGAGTGTTTGATCAATTATTTCAAGTGGAACAGGAACAGACAGTGTGCTATGGACAAGTCAGATGTGTTTAAGCAGCTAATGCAGCCCATCATCAAAATGTGAGATACTATCTAGGACAACAATGCATTAGACTAGGACAGAGAGCGAAAGAAAGATGGACAGAGTATAAGGGAAAAAAAGCATGTCCAGTATCATTACACTAGAACATTGCACTCTGGGGTATCATTAAAGGATTCAATTGTGTTAGTGCCGTTAAACATGGCGCTAATTCAGGTCCTCTGAGAGGTAATGACCAATCTGTCAACCGCCATCCAAAGGGGGTAAAGGGAAACGCAGCAATACTAAAAACAGCAGAGACCAATTACGTCTTTATATCATATTACACATGGCCAACACAACCGGGCCAAGCAAGTGCATTATGACATTAATTAAGTTCTATGATGATGTAACCACTGTTCAAGCTGAAGAACATTCTGGGAATGCTGCGATACTAAACAAACAGAGCATTAATACAAGTCTGCTGCATGCTAGTTTGAGTGCTTACCGATAAATTCAACAAAGGTCAACAAGAGCAGAGATGGCAGACATATTCAAATGGGTCCGGTCACTGAAAGACTAAATCAGAGAGGCTGTACAGAATTAAAAAATATTACTAAAAAGTATCAATCTGTAGATTAAAAGAGGATATGTAAGCATTAGAACGTATCATGGTCTTCTGTATACCTTATAACAACATATACAGTGTTCCCAGACAAAATTATTTTCCATGATTTTTCCATTTAATTTTAAATAATCATATAAATAAATAAATGAACAAGCATGCAATAATCAATTAATTAATATTTTTACATAAGCAACTCATACTCAGGGGTTATTTTATATAATCTAGTTTCCTGATTTAATTTTATCATATACATTAACACACTCTCTGCATTATGTAAAACCTTAAGATATTCTCAAAAGCTAAAAACCTTGAAAATCCTGATATTTACTCCAATAATTAGGTTGTTCTATTAAAACAATGAAGACTTTGTACTGTAGCACAGAGGTTGTGTAAATGCATTTACTTACTTACTTTATTTTCATGACTGTTCCAGGTCCGTGAGAATCCTGTATATGGAACTAAGACTACAATGAAATGTAAAGTGAACTAAAAGGAATAAATTACAAGGTACTTTATATAAGCAGAGAAGGGAGTGATGAGACTGCCTAAACCAAGCCAAGAGGAAAATGTGACAAATGGTGTAAAAAAAAAGAGAGAAAAAAAACA
This sequence comes from Sinocyclocheilus grahami, assembly GCF_001515645.1. Lineage (NCBI taxonomy): Eukaryota > Metazoa > Chordata > Actinopteri > Cypriniformes > Cyprinidae > Sinocyclocheilus > Sinocyclocheilus grahami. Next base: position 640,637 of record NW_015505872.1, read on the forward strand.
GGGCCCTAAAAGTGCCAGCATGCTTTTGGCAGGCCAGCGTCACATATGCCGTCAGGTCCTGAGCATGCGTATGTCATGTTTCAAGTGACAACTGGCACTGCAGTCTGTAGCATCTCTGACTTCTGGTTGGGGGAGACTGGAGTGTCACACGGAGCTCTGATTCACCCCCACATCATACCAAAAATATTAACCCACCTTAAACATTCAGACAACCACAGCTAAACTTCAAAGTCACAGACAGAAAGTGGCACCTTTCTATAGAAATGGCACAAAAATACATACATTCGAAGCTCCCTTTATTAAAGGTCAAACCTTGTTTTTTTATTTATTTATTATTTTTACCTATGCCTGTTGGAGGTGGATGTATAAGTGGTATGACAGGAAGGAGGGGGAAGTGGAGTTGAACAGCATGAGCCCGAGGAATCATTTGCCTCCACATAGAGTCATCAGCAGTGTAGAGAGGGAAACTGATAGCAGAGGTGAGCGCTTTGTGAGCTTGACCTCACACGGATCTGATAGTTTACTGCAGGGGTGCTGCCATCGAGCAGCTGGGATCCCTCCTCCAAACCTTTTGTTGAAGATTGAATAACAGACACTGAATGGTCAACAGACAGGGTGCAAAACGCATTTTCGGGACACAGCAGATACATTCTGTGTTAGTAACAACAGGGGATGTCGAGAGAAACAACAGAAAGTCAATTTTGCAAACGCGGAGCCCTTAATGGAGCTGATGCATGGGGGTACAAATAAAAAACAGTACAGCGTCGTGATGGACTGGGCAGATAAAAGGGGGCCGGCTCACTCCGCTTGATGCAGGGGAAGATACACGACTGGAGTCATTGCAATGGTTCGGCCCAGAGGAACGAGTGTCAAATGTGGTAATGGAGTAACGGTGTCACTGAGAGGGCAAAGGCGAACAGCGGAGCACTCCGTGAGCGATAACAAAACGATAATTGTAAAACTCATTTGCATTAAATGACAGAAACCATTAGGGGCTAATTAATTCTAGTGGATGCGTGTTCCAAAATGGGAGTGTCCTGCTGGCTGACGAAGAGGGGTTCTTGAGGAAGAAATCACAAATGGGAAAAGTGTCTACTGGCAGCTGCTCATTAAGGATAATGGGGCAATGGATAGTCACTTGCGCTAAGAGAATCATCCATTTTAGTAAACAGAAACTGATTGATATTTGAGATATAACTGCCACCATTAGGGCCCTCGAATCGTGCGATGTGTGCAATTTCCCTGCTGTATCACTTTTAATGGATCTCGGCATTGTCAGGCTTCGATATTTCCTGTGGAAAAGAAAACAGCAAACAGCATGAACCATAATAACAAAGAAAAATCTCTCTTGATAAGTTGTAATTGCTTAAAGTGCTGGTCTCATACAATTGAACACTAAGGGCAGAAAAAAGTTTTCACAGGACCACTGGCAAGTTTCCCAAAGGAAACGGCTTTGAATGTAAACTCAAATTAAGGCACTTGAAAAAGTATCTTTCGGAGAAAACATTTCCACACCAGTCATTAAGCCATCAGAGGTTTGCTCTGTGAATGGCTGTGTATGCTCCAGTGGGGACCATAATGAAACAGCATTATGGGAATGGGCAGCAGGGAAAACGGGCCTTCCTCCAGGGCCAGGGGGAGCTTGTTAGCTAGCTGAGGTAAAACACTGGAGACAATCCCAGACACCTGGCTTCCCAAGGACCATCAGGGAAAGATGCGAAGGGGGGGCAGGATATCTGAGGGGAGTAAGCAGCCCACTTTAAAGAAAATTTTCAAGCGGACCTGGAGACCGAGCAACCTCGAAACAATTGGAGCTCATAAACAAGACCCCTGATTCCATATCGGTTCATGGGGGGCCTTGGTGTATTGCTGAGAGGGCAGGGCGAGTCCGCTGCACCACTCCAAACTCCTCCCTCACACCTCTTGAGAACACAGGGACAAAGTGAGGGAGGAAGAAAGGTCTCTAGAGGACAATGCAGCGTGTTTCAGCAAAGCAGGGAGCAAACTAACCACTCCAAGAGCCTCTCCCCTTTCCCTCTCCGTGCTGAAAGGTTCTCACTGTGGCTGCCGCTCCAGCCACTAAATGGAGTCTTCCTCCTCTATAGAACATTCCAGAGGGCTGAAACAACGCTGAAGTGGGTGCCTCTCAATCTCACTCTTTAATGCAAGGGAAAGCATTATAAGAGAGGAGAATATGGGAAGAGAGGCCAACATTAAAGATGTATATGCTCTCCGGCTCTCGTTATAAAACACCCTCTTGAAAACTCTCACCCGCTTCAGAGCTGAGAACAACACTGTCCGTTTACTATGAGCTTTCGTTCCCACTGAATGTGACTCAGGGGAACCACTACACCTAACGTGGTTAAGAAACGTGCTTCAGAACGTCTGATTCCCCATCCCATCAGAGTTGGGAACTATAAAAGAAGCCATTTTGTGATCTAACGGGAGGACAATAAAAATACGGTGTGTTGCAAACACAGGTCAGAGACTTCAAAGATGAGCCATGTCATTGACATCTAATATATCTGAAGCTCTTCACCACAGATGATATGAACCCATCCATATGATATTAAAATCAATAGGCCTGCAAAGACACAAAGCACTTGAAGAGAGCAGCTCCACTACATGCTGCTAACTCAAATTGCTGTGTCTGTGATCGTATGATTGTGCTGTAATGGGTTGTGGGCATTTGGGCTACATGGGCATTTGACTTGCTCGTAGGGGGTATATGTGTATGGACAGAGGGTACAGTAAGGGGCAAAGGAATTAGGGAAGCTGGACGAGTAATAGACTTGACTCAACTCTCTGAATAAACTGTCAAACACTGAAAATTTCAATGTAAATTCACAGTGAAGATGCTGCTTAATTTTAGACAGACAGACAGCCAGACAGCCAGACAGACAGACAGACAGACAGACAGATAGATAGATAGATAGATGACAAACAGATAGAGAGCTAGAAAAGAAACGGTTTAAACACTTATTTCAAAACCGCCCACAGACCTGAGGATAGCAGCAAAAAGCATCACTCATATGGATCTTACAATTATCATGATAAATTTGGCAATAAACTATCAGCACTATCATTCACTTTTATTCATTCATATTTGTATCATGTAGCACCGTGCCCTCGTTGCCCCAAGCGATACCATTTCCCCCTCATAAGTCTTGAGTGCACAGCAAGCATTCTCTCCCTACTCTTTTTTTTTTTCTCCGTCCTCTTTTCTTTTTTCAAAAATTACACTTGGTGTCTCTATTTTTGGTGCGGCTAATTAATCCTCAGCATTTAGACAGAAAGCCGCAGGAGTAACAAGGCATTTAGGGGCTGGTGGGGCCCTCAGCGTCAACGGCAAGCCTGGTTATGGAAAGCCCCCTGCCGTTTGTCATGTCAGCCACCGTGTGCTGCTCCCATTAGGCTTCGCCCACACCACTGCCAAAAGGCAAGGGCACCCACGCACACCATAGGACAGCCATGTCAGAGAGAGTGTCTTCACCCACGATATTAAGGCCCAATCCCAATTCTACCCCTTAACCCTTCCCCTTTCCCTGTCTCGATTCTCTTTTGGTTGGAGGGGTAGGGGTAGGGGAAGGGCTAGATAGCCCTTCAAACGAAGATTTTTCGAGACCACACTTCAAACAAAGGGGTATGAATTATCTCAGCGTAAACCGGCTTCAGGGGCAACATGGCTGCCCGAGCGAACAAAAATACACATAAATGCAAGCATTTTTGGCATTAATAAAGATTTTAATGAAAAGTAATAATTAGTTTTATGTTACATTCAGTCGTGAGTTCATATTTACGGTCATGTTACTCAAAGAAATGTTTGCAAAAAATCGCTAATATTTGCTAACTAACGTCATATCATTATAGACTGCACGATAGTGCCACAACATATTTTCATGTCTGATCAGGGCGATAACCACCGTAGACATTGAGGGGGGCTAGTACCCCCAATAATTAGAAATCGCAAAACCCTTTTCTCAAATATTGCCAATTCGAGAGAGAGAGAGATATGAAAGTTGCGTTTCTCTTTTTAGAGTGAGTTTACTTAAAAAAACAGCGATTTTATCCTCTCGTTGCTGGAAAATATAATGTATCGTAAAATAGATTTGGGATTGGGCCTAAGACATGCACGTACTGTCCAAGGAGGTCTATAATAGTTGGAGAAAGCTATCTGTTAGCATTTAACATCTAAATGGCACATACTCGGCTTACGCAGGTCCACCCAGTCATATTTTTCTCATTCAAATTAGACCAATCTATGTTTTTATGCAACTGACTTAAAAAGTTATGAGCAGTCTTAAAACAGACGACTAACTTGTAAGCGTAGTCTAAATATTTTATGGAACCAGCCACAAATGTTTGTTTTGAGACAGTCAACTAAGCCATAAAATCCATGTTACAAAAAAAGCTTCTCTTAACAAGGTAACGTAGTATACAATTTTAATATGTTCATAAAAGTTTAATATAATACATCATAAATAAAAAAGCTGAATATTTTAAGAAATATAATTAATGGACATAACTATAGAGTGTTTGCAGTTTCCAAGCAACATATAATTTTGGCCCATTAATCTAAAATGTGTGTTCATTAAAAGTGTTTTTATAATGGCTTTTAAATCCCTTTTATAATTAATTAATTTACTCATAGCTTTTCTTCATCTTCATTTCATGGCTCTTTCTAAAGAAATTACTGCATTTTTTTTTCATTGACTAAGTCAGTTTTCAACTGTATGAATACTTAAAATGTCTCCATATGGTCAAGCATTCCAGTTGAATAACAGACATAGTTTCCTAAGATATTTCACATTCAGCACATCATTCTGATTTTATAAGGTATTGTTGTAATCTATTGTTGTAATAAATCTCAATACTATCAGGGCAGGAAAAACAAGAATAGAAGTGTAAATGTATCACACATAGGTGGCTATATATATATACTTTTAAAAAATCAGAAAAAAATTTTTTTTCTTTCTTAACGTTGTTGTAACACAGCTTGCATCTTTTGTGTTTTCCCAACTGGGCTTTTAGTGTTGAGAGCATCTAGCTGTTATAGGCTCGGTGTTTCAGTGGCACTTGTGCATTCCTGAATATCAATGTGGCTGTGAGAGCAGATTAGAGGCTGCCTCCCTCTCCCTCCCGAGCTCTTCAAATTAGTTTGATTTTCCCCCAGATGGTCAGATTAAATTACATAAACGCTGTCAGCAAAGTCCTATTCTCCACTGTATTCATGCCATCCTTACTCGGAGGCCCTACATCCCACTTCTTTTAAAATCTTTCTTTGCTCTGTCCTCTCCTCTACCGATTTAACCTGCCCGACCATAATTCTTCTGTATTTGAGGTTTTTAATAGATCCTGACCATTTCACTCTTTCTGTGCCTTGTTTAAGAGTGTGTGTGTGTGTGTGTGTGAGTGTGTGTGTGTACCAAATCTGAACAGCTGACAACGTCTCTGTAGATGAATCACTGTAAAACTCCTTCCCGTACCCCCACTGCATGTCATTCCGACACAAACCCTGGGCTTTGGAGGGACTCCAGTGCCAATTATTACAATAACAAGTGTTTAAACGAACAAGACTGCATAATTATAGCACTTAATTACTCGCCTTAATCCACATAAGATTAGAGATTGCAGATCTACCGGTAGTATTTTCTCACGCATATCTGGATAAATGGAACAGAAACATTAGGTTCAAACCAAGTGGGCTCCAAAAATAAGACTTGGCAGAAAAAGAAGGAATTTGTCAAAAGTATAAAAGTAAACAGATCTGGTTGTTTGTGAAATAGGATAATGGAATTATAAGGAAAACAACGATACAATTCTAAAAAGACACAGGATTTTTTTTAAGGGGTGGCGGGCCACACGCTGTCAGATTTTAATCTCTCCCTCCCACACAAGCACATCTACTTTCTGGCTTCTGTCAACACAAAATGTCAGCCCCTGCAAAGCCAAAGAGGCACGAGGAGGTTTTCGTTTGCAACTTGGTGGCTGTTTAGGCCGAAGAAGTAAACTCCTTCTGACAGACTAAACAGAAGTGGAAGCACTGGGTGGCCCGCTCAATTAACAACCCCAAAACGTCTGGGTGCAACTGTTTTTTGAGCTAACACAACATTTTTTTGCAGCATTTCCCAAGCTGAAATAAACAATAAATGTTGAAAAACCAGTGAGAGAGAGAGAATTACACAATTTCCCCTCTCCACCTGGCAACATTAAAGATACCATCTGGTCATCTTGTGTGAGGGAAGTGGCATCCTATCATTGAGGTGTGTGTGTGGGTTATGAACATTATGACACCTCCAATTCCTCGACGGTGGGATGAAGTCTAGTATCACGTCCTGTAAATCTGGTCAGTGTGCTTTGAACTTCGACATGGTATAATATTGCTGAAGAAAACTGTTTTCATTTCTCACTGAACTGAAAGACTAATGTGAGTAACAAACAAACAAAAACAAACAAACAAAAAAAAAAAACAGTTGCAATTTCCCATAAATGCTTTAGTTAAATAAATAAAGAGAATGGAGGACACCCCTTTTAAGTTTGTCTTGTAAAATGCATAATTTCCATTCCTGCTGTCTAAACAGATGGACAACTCCATCTATAAGCTGCAGGCTCATATGGGTGGACTGTCCCTCGAGCTTCCAGCCAGAACAGAGGTAAATAATAACCTCTGTGCGATACTATACAAATGAGAACTGGGATGCGGGTACTCGTCGGCAGTCCCATCCAGAGGCAAAGGCTTGGGCAACCGAGAGCTTAAATTTGTGAATTGTGCAATGGGTCCAGATTGTAAACATGTTTGTTCTGCAATTGGGCCAACACAACTGAATGAGAAAGGAAGGCAATTAATGGAACTTCAGCAGAGGAAGGACGCTTCAGGAGACTGGGAAAGACAGGGCTGTGCTCAGCTAATTGCGCCGCTTTTTCCGTTTTAAAATAAAGTGTAGGGTGTGAGGTCAAATCCCATTCAAATGCAAACAAGAGGTATTTATGTTAGATTAGCATTAGTAGATAGTATTAAATTAATGTGAGTGGACCATTATTTTCAAAAGGATTGGATAAATACTCTTGAACAAATGATCACAGAGAGCACTGGAAAACATGCTGAATGAGTTCTGCTAACTATCAACAGTGACATTTGCAGTAAGAAGAGCCTAAAAATGCAGTTGCTATCAAATTATAACAATGATCATTCAATTATAATAATAACAATAATGAAAAAGGGCATACTGTAATGTAAGTCACATCACTTGTTTTCCCAACTGATGCAAAGATTTTTTTATGCACAGTTATTACTCTCGGACGAGACACTATGGTATAAAAAGAGTGTACTAAGTTTTGCATTATTGTCTGTCATGTCTTTAATCTGTCAATGTTCTAAATAAACAGCAAAGTCAATAAGAAGTTTTTTTTAATGATTCACACCTTATTATATTTGTCAGATTTAAATTTAATGATTTTTTTATATCATATCTTTATTTCAGTACTTACATCTTATGCTTATGTCAAAGAAACTGTAGAACTGTACGCAATTTTGTCATTTGTGCTACAATGGTTTTATTTAGCTGTTTTGCTTATTCTAGATGTGGCATTGTCAATTAGGGTAGAATGAAAAAAAAACGTTTTGATGAGTATTTCTTTATTGTACTTTGTTCTAACCCTCTAAGCCTGTTGGCAGCTTTCTACATATTACTGTGCTGGAAGCAAGAAGAGAAGAAATGTGTCATATTACAAGCCCATTTAATAACAAGTTGTGACTTTTCAGGCTTAGCATCAGACATAAATTTTTTTTATTATTCACTTAAACAAGTATAAGGGAAATATTAACTACTGGCACTGCATTAAAACAATATACTTTTGACCAGTCTGCCATATACAGACATTGTTTTAGCTCTTCACTGAATATGGTTTTCATAATAGTTCATTTAATAAATAGTTTACAAAGTACAGACTTTCAAATAAATAAAAATATATTTACATTATAATCATTTGTGTTGATTGGGTTTTATTTCATCTTTTTAACACTTTTTAGGGATAAAGACATTTAATTTGCCTTTCCTGGTTTATGGCAAATGTCTGGATCTAAATCACACTCTTGTTAAATTTGGAAATAATTAACTAAAGCTTAAAGCAACCAAACCAAACCACACCACATCACAACAAAATAAAATAAAATAATGATATAAATCTTTAGTTTAGTAAGAGTTCAGAAGTTCTTCATCATCAGAAAGTAGACATGGTAACCGATTTCCCAGACAAGACAGAATCTACAAAAGGAACAAACACACCTACACAGTCTCATTCCATTTCCTATGAACCATCATGAAGTAGATGGGGTCAATTCTGTAATCGCATTTGCCCATCAGACCCTAAGTACAGAGAGAAACAGTTACCCAACCACAGAATGCTTGACCCACCCACATGACCCAGACCCTGCAGTCCCTGTGGTGGAAAGTCATCGGAGGGTTGGAGATGCTGGGGTGCTTGCTGCAGCGCTGCTTCTCTGCAGGGTTGTAGGGCTCATTAGTCATGCGGTGGTCGCTTCTCACCAAACACAATTAAGACTATTTGCCCTTCTGCAGCAGATGATGAGACAGGGAGAGAGGAGGATTGGTTGAACGGCCCGTGCTGCTACGAGAGGACCGCAGCGATGCAGGCAAAAATTGAATTTTGATAATGGAGTACATCCATTTGAGGGGCTTGGCAGGGATGGCGAATGAGCAGGAAGTAAAAGAAGGAAAGAGGGGTGAGGGGAGGGGGGCAATAATGACCTTACCGGAGTGAAAATCTAACAGTTCCATTGCATCCGATCTGTCATGCACATTTCACAAAACCAAAATCAGTTGCAGATGTTACCTGTCACTCACCTCTAGAAAGGTCAAACGAGATTAGAAAACACAAAGAAAACTGTGTTATCAGAGCTCTCTATTCAACAGGTGAGCTCTAGATGCTGATGCTTAGATACTCTAAGGTGCTGAGCGTTTCATACAAAATTCAGTGATTTGACAGTATGGCATATTTTTGCTGTTTTCAAAAAACCTAGTGAGTGGCCTACAAAGACAGCATTTTAAGGTATCGTAAGCCTGCTCTGAATGGTTTTAAAAAGTCAACAAATGAATTATGCTGCCAGCTAAAAAAAAAAATATATATATATATATATATTGTAGGCTACTGTATATATATATATATTCTCTTTCTTGTGTGTTGTACACGTATTGAAATGTATGTTTGTATGTCCTTCAGGAGACATTAATTATCCTGCCAGGCTGTTATTGTAAATAAGATCCTGATCTTAATGACTTGCCTGTTAAATAAAGGTTAAATGAAATGAAATGAAAATATTTTAGTCATATTTATAGAAAATAGTTTAGTGTTAATTAAAAAATTTACATATACTAATGTCTTAATGTTTTTTAAAGTCTCTTATGCAGTAAAAACAGTAATATTGTGAAATATCATTATATAACATTTTAATTTTCTTTTTAATACGTCATTTATTCCCGTGATGGCAAAGTTTAATGTTCAACAGTGATTATTACTTCACATGATCCTTCAGAAATCATTCTAATGTGATGATTTGCTGCTCAAGAAACATTTCTTATTATTAAGAAATTATTATTAAATTATTATTATCAATGTTGAAAAGGGTTGTGTTGCTTAACATTTTTGTGGAAACTGTGATGTCATTTACCAGATTCTTTAATGCAATGAAAGTATTTATTTGAAATATAATTGTTTTGTAACAATGTAAAAATCTTTACTGTCACTTTAATGCACCCTTGCTGAATACAACTGTCTTTCAAACAAACAAAAACGAAACAAAACAAATGTGTATAATTAATGTTTATATTTTTAAGTTGTTTTTCTTAGTAGATTATTGTTAGCCTACAAGAATGCGACTGAAATCAATTGTGAGTCCACTGTATTTGGTGCTGCCTATGTTGAGTGTTCCAAATCTGTCACTTGCAAGGTTCCAAGAGTGTCAATATATTGCCTAGGCAGTAGGCAGAGGGCAGCAAGGCAGCTCACTAGGTTTTGGAACATAGCTTCTTTTTTAAAATTTGCAGCAAATGTTTGCTTAACAAAGGATGAACATAAGAACAAACCTAAACTCAATGGCTGCAGATAACACTTACACAAAGCAAAGAAGTCAACTACTTTTGTGTACTTTGCAAAACTTGCCTCCACAGATTAGGATAAGTGGTGACTCTTTTAGGACTGAATCAGAACGCTGATATGGCAGACCCTCCCCTTAATTACTACTCTAAGAGCACCAGTGGCAGGCCTGATTTTGTTCAAAATGTCAATGTGCCCACTTGGGAGAACGAAAGAAGGGAGGGGGGAAACAAACCTAAATTGAGAACAAATGCAGAAATGTTGATGTCAACAATATTTTAAAGTGCCATGGGACTCTTCCGCTGCACGACAGACAACAACATATATCATATCATTCTGCTTGTGGTTTTTAACCAAAGGAATTTCTTGGTTTATTGTGAAGAAAGACAGAGAGACACCATAAAAGAGAAAGGAGGGTTGTTTGTGTTTCAAATTAAGCAATAAGATGTGTGCTAATAGTTGCTGATTTAACTGCGCTATAGTGCAGCGGTTTCTGAGGACGACACTGTCTCTCTCTATCTTTTACTCTTTTTGACATGAATACAGCCACTACCACTAAAGTAAAAGATGCAAACCTTCAAATCCCAAGTGTGGGTTTATGAGAAGGATTTAAAAAAATAAATAAATCTTGATTGATGAAGTGGTTATTTTCTCTTGCTGAGCACAAGAGTCCTTTTTCACCATTACTCTGGCAAGCACGGACACCTGTAGCTCACAAGCTGTCGCCATGTCAACGGTGAGAAAGAAAGGAAAGAGATGCAGGCAGGAAAGAAGTGTGGGGAACAGAAGACTCCATTTCAGGGAACGGGAGTGCGGGAGAAGCCCAGTCAAGCTCATGGGAGGGGCAAGAATGATGAAAGGCTGTTGAAAGCTCTTTAGTTACAGGCTCCGTGAAGAGATGTACTTCTCACAACATATGACACAGTCACCTAAACCACTCCTCTGAGATGATGGGTGTTGAAAAAAAGCTCCAATAATGCATGTTACGGTTAAAATATAAAGTGAGTGTTTCGACAACACCCTCGTCCAGGTGTTAGAAGCATCATCTGGTTAACAATGTAACCTGGCAACCACTGAAAACACAACAATGGATAAAAATAATCCATTGTTGCACTAGATAGTGTCAATCCACACAACGAAAACGAACATGTAACAGTATTTCCATACTTAGGTCGCTTTAAAATAACCAACTCAGACCCCATTTATGTGGATCAACTGTTGACTACACAAACAAAAGTAAAGAAAAAAAAAAGCCTGGGGCTTTAAAAAACATTTAAGAGAAAACAAAAGTGTTACATTTCTGTTGTAATTTCTTTTATATTTTACATTTGGAATTGCAAATTGGTCAGGTTAAACCCTTGAGCCTGAGGCAGAACACTGAAGGGAAACCTTTGAATTTCTTTTTGTAGTTAATAACTTTTTCTTTATTAAAAAAAAAAAAAAAAAAAAAAAAAAAAACAACCTACAAAAAATACTAACATTTGAACTAAAATAAAGATGAAAACTTAAAATATAACTAATTCAAAATATTAATAAAACTATAATAGCAACTCAATGATACTAAAATAACACTTTTCAGCATTATATGAATACAAAATAAAACAAGTAATGTTGTCAAGACCTTTACAACTAACCAAGTGTTAAAACACTCTAATTTGTTTCAATTATGATGTTCAAGAAGAAAGTTGAGACTGGCATGTCAAACCATGTGAGCCACACATAGTTGTTTTATGAGCGGCTGTATTATTATGTGGCTGCAATCAGTGTCTTCAGCTCATAAAGTGTATCTGACTACAGTCTAATGTACATTCTAAAAAATATATATATATATATATATTGTAGGCTACTGTATATATATATATATTCTCTTTCTTGTGTGTTGTACACGTATTGAAATGTATGTTTGTATGTCCTTCAGGAGACATTAATTATCCTGCCAGGCTGTTATTGTAAATAAGATCCTGATCTTAATGACTTGCCTGTTAAATAAAGGTTAAATGAAATGAAATGAAAATATTTTAGTCATATTTATAGAAAATAGTTTAGTGTTAATTAAAAAATTTACATATACTAATGTCTTAATGTTTTTTAAAGTCTCTTATGCAGTAAAAACAGTAATATTGTGAAATATCATTATATAACATTTTAATTTTCTTTTTAATACGTCATTTATTCCCGTGATGGCAAAGTTTAATGTTCAACAGTGATTATTACTTCACATGATCCTTCAGAAATCATTCTAATGTGATGATTTGCTGCTCAAGAAACATTTCTTATTATTAAGAAATTATTATTAAATTATTATTATCAATGTTGAAAAGGGTTGTGTTGCTTAACATTTTTGTGGAAACTGTGATGTCATTTACCAGATTCTTTAATGCAATGAAAGTATTTATTTGAAATATAATTGTTTTGTAACAATGTAAAAATCTTTACTGTCACTTTAATGCACCCTTGCTGAATACAACTGTCTTTCAAACAAACAAAAACGAAACAAAACAAATGTGTATAATTAATGTTTATATTTTTAAGTTGTTTTTCTTAGTAGATTATTGTTAGCCTACAAGAATGCGACTGAAATCAATTGTGAGTCCACTGTATTTGGTGCTGCCTATGTTGAGTGTTCCAAATCTGTCACTTGCAAGGTTCCAAGAGTGTCAATATATTGCCTAGGCAGTAGGCAGAGGGCAGCAAGGCAGCTCACTAGGTTTTGGAACATAGCTTCTTTTTTAAAATTTGCAGCAAATGTTTGCTTAACAAAGGATGAACATAAGAACAAACCTAAACTCAATGGCTGCAGATAACACTTACACAAAGCAAAGAAGTCAACTACTTTTGTGTACTTTGCAAAACTTGCCTCCACAGATTAGGATAAGTGGTGACTCTTTTAGGACTGAATCAGAACGCTGATATGGCAGACCCTCCCCTTAATTACTACTCTAAGAGCACCAGTGGCAGGCCTGATTTTGTTCAAAATGTCAATGTGCCCACTTGGGAGAACGAAAGAAGGGAGGGGGGAAACAAACCTAAATTGAGAACAAATGCAGAAATGTTGATGTCAACAATATTTTAAAGTGCCATGGGACTCTTCCGCTGCACGACAGACAACAACATATATCATATCATTCTGCTTGTGGTTTTTAACCAAAGGAATTTCTTGGTTTATTGTGAAGAAAGACAGAGAGACACCATAAAAGAGAAAGGAGGGTTGTTTGTGTTTCAAATTAAGCAATAAGATGTGTGCTAATAGTTGCTGATTTAACTGCGCTATAGTGCAGCGGTTTCTGAGGACGACACTGTCTCTCTCTATCTTTTACTCTTTTTGACATGAATACAGCCACTACCACTAAAGTAAAAGATGCAAACCTTCAAATCCCAAGTGTGGGTTTATGAGAAGGATTTAAAAAAATAAATAAATCTTGATTGATGAAGTGGTTATTTTCTCTTGCTGAGCACAAGAGTCCTTTTTCACCATTACTCTGGCAAGCACGGACACCTGTAGCTCACAAGCTGTCGCCATGTCAACGGTGAGAAAGAAAGGAAAGAGATGCAGGCAGGAAAGAAGTGTGGGGAACAGAAGACTCCATTTCAGGGAACGGGAGTGCGGGAGAAGCCCAGTCAAGCTCATGGGAGGGGCAAGAATGATGAAAGGCTGTTGAAAGCTCTTTAGTTACAGGCTCCGTGAAGAGATGTACTTCTCACAACATATGACACAGTCACCTAAACCACTCCTCTGAGATGATGGGTGTTGAAAAAAAGCTCCAATAATGCATGTTATGTGTAAAATATAAAGTGAGTGTGTCAACAACACCCTCGTCCAGGTGTTGGAAGCATCATCTGATTAACAATATAACATGGCAACCATTGAAAACACAACAATGGATAAAAATAATTCATTGTTGCACTAGATAGTGTCAATCCACACAACGAAAACGAACATGTAACAGTATTTCCATACTTAGGTCGCTTTAAAATAACCAACTCAGACCCCATTTATGTGGATCAACTGTTGACTACACAAACAAAAGTAAAGAAAAAAAAAAGCCTGGGGCTTTAAAAAACATTTAAGAGAAAACAAAAGTGTTACATTTCTGTTGTAATTTCTTTTATATTTTACATTTGGAATTGCAAATTGGTCAGGTTAAACCCTTGAGCCTGAGGCAGAACACTGAAGGGAAACCTTTGAATTTCTGTTTGTAGTTAATAACTTTTTCTTTATTAAAATAAAGAACAAAAAAAAAAAAAAAAACAACCTACAAAAAATACTAACATTTGAACTAAAATAAAGATGAAAACTTAAAATATAACTAATTCAAAATATTAATAAAACTATAATAGCAACTCAATGATACTAAAATAACACTTTTCAGCATTATATGAATACAAAATAAAACAAGTAATGTTGTCAAGACCTTTACAACTAACCAAGTGTTAAAACACTCTAATTTGTTTCAATTATGATGTTCAAGAAGAAAGTTGAGACTGGCATGTCAAACCATGTGAGCCACACATAGTTGTTTTATGAGCGGCTGTATTATTATGTGGCTGCAATCAGTGTCTTCAGCTCATAAAGTGTATCTGACTACAGTCTAATGTACATTCTACTGCGGTCCATCTTAATTACATTGAGATGCACTTAGTGCCATGCAAATGCATCGCAAACCTACTGGCTCAATGTAGTACCCATTGTCCTTCACTCTTCACTCACATGGGACTCCGTCATTAATGACAGAGGAGTGCGCTGAGCAGTCACTGAACCCTGCAGATGAAATTATCTCTCTGTTACTGGCAGGTTACGGCTGGACGGTGCTGGAGGCACCAGCGAGCGGTTCAGCACCTCCTCTGATTCTTTAATGAATGTGGGTGGGAAACCAGTAGGGATGTTAGGTCTAACTGATGGATAACACAAAGGACAGTAAGTACGTTTACATGTATAGTTATAATCGAGCTACAGCATTTTTTTTAAAAAGTGTAGTCAAGCTACGACTGTATATTTTGCCTTGGTCTTTTGGAGAAAATGTAAAATATTAGGGCTAAAGCATTGAAATTGAATTTGTACGTAAAATTACAAATTATTAGTTTAGTCTGACTGAAATCTGGGCCTAAATTGAAGTAGCATTTTATGGATTGCAGTTGCAATTTTTTTTTTCCAATTTCGTTCTGTTCTTATACTCTAAAATCCGACTGGATGAGCCATGTTCAAGCCACACAGACCGCATATCATCTGAATTTAATAATGATGTATACTCTTGTTCTGTCATGCCTAAAACCCTCTTACCTGTGGTAAAATCACTGTAAAATACAGCCTCTACTGGCTTATCGCTTTAAGATACAGCCTAAAATCCTTATTTTGTTAAAGGGGTCATATGATGCGATTTAAATTTTTCCTTTCTCTTCGGAGTGTTACAAGCTCTTTGTGCATAAAGAAGATCTGTAAAGTTGCAAAGACTAAAGTCTCAAATCCAAAGAGATATTCTTTATAAAAGTTAAGAGTCAACCACGCCTACCTAAAATGGCCCGTTCTAACACGCCCCCCCATCTCTACGTCACGATGTGGGAAGATTTGCATAACGCCGCCCAAATGTTCACGCAAAGAACGAAGGCGTAACTTTTATTCTCGCTGTAGTATTGTTGTTGCCGCAGCCGCCATGACGTGAAGGCACTGTGTGTTTCATTGTGAAAGCGAAACTACTTTGTTTAGCCCTCCAAAAGAGGACGACATGCCTAGAGCTGATCCGTGCTCGTCGCTGAGGAAATACATCAGCTTCGCACTGTGGCTCGCCGGATCGGCTTTCACCGTGGACGAAGCGGAGTCCAGCCCGGGGTCGTCAAATGTAGTTGCCGCAAGCCCGCCGGCCGTTCCTCACTCTAGCCCGCCCGCCTCCGCTCACTCAAGCCCGCCGTGTGTGACGCTGTCACAATCATCCAGTTCAGCATAACATGGAAATATAAAGTTTGACTAAATTCATAAAGATAAAATGGAAACTACAGTGCTTCCCACAGGTTTGAAATATACTTGCGGTGGTAGCCAGGTGGAAAATCCTCGTCTTACCCATGGAACAAAAATGGTCTACTACATTTTACAAAAAAATAAATAATGTGTGATTTTTAACAATATTTTTATTTATTGAAATTCATTTTAATTACAGAGGCTACTATTACATTTAATTACATACTAATATTATGCATGGTCAATTATGCAAAATTACAGCATTTAAATGGTTGAGTTCTCCTTGCTTTGTCATATAGTGTCTCTCTCAGTGAATGGGTAAAATCTATATATTGTACATATCAAATAATGTTCTTTGACTTTTCTTCCCATGGGGAAGCATCTCAGCCAGAAACTACAATAGTTTCCTATGAATTAAATGGAAATTAAATTAAATACAATTTATTGTGTAACCAAACTACCAATAATGCCCAGAAAATAAATAAATAAAATAACTTAACTTGTGACTTTTAATTATAAACAAGCCCAAAATACACCAGGACTCTTATTTTGAAATGTCTATAGTATTATCTGATGAAGGAGGATAATGAATCTGGCTGATCCTTCTTCAAATGAGAGATAAAAGATGCATTAAAATTATGCTTACAAAATTATCATTATGTTTGTTTTACCATTTTATGAATTTTTTAATACTTTTTATGACATTAAATTTAAGAAAACTCACACAGAGGGATTTTGCTTTATTCGCACATGTGCTTCTAAATACATTTCACAGTTCGCACACGTTGTACAATGACCAGGAAATCAATGTTTTTTTTCCCCACTCTATTTTTTTTCTTTTTTTCCCCCTTCTTCACACACAAACACACACCTACACCCACACAAGCAGGGCTCACACCCACACACACCTGATGTAATCTGGCAGACAATGCCAGCAGAGTGAGCCATCAGAGGGAGAGCACGCCCGGTCTAAACCATCTCCCAGCTGGCTGCGTGAGCTGGGCCCGTCTGGCTGGAAGCTACAGATTAATTAACAGTGTGCCATGAGAGCACTGCACAAGTGTGTGTGGAGGGGGCGAGGTGTGTGACATTCAGCCCGGCCTGCTCACGCACCCAGTGAGCTCTGGATCTCACGTCTCTCCGCCCTCGCCATCATCATCATGGCCTCACGCTCTCACCCCGTCTGCTCGGTGACCGCAGCCAATCGCCTACCAATCAGGACAGATAAAGATAAAGCGCTTTGAGAATGTACAGAAGGAATGCAAGAGCTGTGACCGCTGCAACAAATAGCCATTGGGACTAACAGAATTTAGATTTTTTTTCTATTTACATTTTTAGTTACACAGAACAACTATCAGAAGAGCAATACAAAGCAATACAACATCTTCTTTTCTCAATTGTTGTTTTCTCAATACATTAGTGCTGTGTTCGATACATCGATACGATGATGTATCGTCACAGAGATTTGACGATACGAATATCGATACAGCTGGCCCTGTATCGATATTGTGGTACGTGCGCTGCAGTGGACCGCGCTAAATTTAAATACAAGAGCAGCATTTAAAACGGAGTAGAAAAGGGCAAGGTTTCTAAAAAATAATGAATAGAGCATAATATATAGGCTACAACAAGGTTTAATCTGGCCGTAGACAGAGGAACACAACCGGGGTTGCCTGATATAAAGAGACGTAATCCCCGAAAAAGAGCTTCCCACTTGTGTAATACGGAAATATCTGCTAAGTGTGTTACATGTTTTTGTCAACCTGGTAACCATGTCCATGTGAGTGACTAAACGTGTGTGTGTGAGGTACAGTGAAGACAGCGCATTAGTTTAGAACTCTTCTAATTTTTATTTTTTAAACGTGGAGAGTGTGTTGATTTGTGCAATGATAACCTACCAGCAATGTAAAGATGATTTAAATATATTAGAATTAGTACATTACAATATACATTTATTAGAACAAGTACATTATTATTTATGGGCTTAAAAACAAGATACAAACAATCAGAATATTGTACCTGGTGGGGAGTGCATAATGTAAACATGAAACATATGCCATTACCTATAGGCTATTGTACTGTGGTACAGTTATGGAGGCCCTTCATAATGCAGAGGTCAGCTGCCTGCTCTGCCAATAGTTAGCAACAGCCCTATGGTATGCAGTGTTTAATAAACAGCTGTTTTACAAAATTCTTCTGAGGTGAAATTCAGTGCAGTCCCGTATCGTGATATGTATCGTATCGTGGCCTCTGTATCGTGATACGTATCGTATCGTGACTTTGCTGGTGATACACAGCCCTAGTATACATGTATGTTCATTACATCAGTTGTCCTTTGCTGTTTTTGCTTTAAGAGCAATATTTAATATTTCCTGCAATTATAAAAATGATTTTTCACACAAAACGAAACATTAAAAATCTAATAATTTTATTTAATTACACATTACTAATACCTGACGAGAAATGTCTAGAAACTCAGGAGCCACGCATAGTTGTTAAAATAAAAAATAAAAAAATTAAGTTATTAATTAATGAAATTACTTTTTTAATTAAATTATTATTTATCATACAGACAAAAACAATAACATTAACACTTATTATTATTACCTGATATTAACATCATATCACAACAGCATAGGCCCTAAAATATGCAAAATTATTTGCTGAAACCTGTATTTGCTGTGACCCAGGACCACAAAACCAGTAGCATGGGTATATTTGTAGCAATAGCCAAAAATACATTGCATGGGTCAAAATGATAGATTTTTCTTTTATGCCAAAAATCATTAGGATATTAAGTAAAGATCACGTTCCATGAAGATATTTTGTACATTTCCTACCTTAAATATATCAAACATGTATTATCATTAGTAATATGCATTGTTAAGGACTTCATTTGGACAACTTTAAAGGCGATTTTCTCAATATTTAGATTTTTTTGCACCCTCAGATTTTCAAATAGTTGTATCTCTGCTAAATACTGTCCTATCCTAACAAACCATACATCAATGGAAAGCTTATTTATTATTCAAATAAGAGTCTGACTGGTCGGATGGCCTTAGACGACAACAAAGTAATAAATAAATTAATTAATGAATAAATTAATGAATAAATAAATAAAAGGCATAATAAATAACAATAAAGAATAAATAAAATAAAAATAAGGAAAAATAAGGAGACTTGGTACCCTATAGGAAAAGACCTGCCGACCATTTTTAGGTCGCAACCCATTAGTTAAAAACAAGCAGAAAAATATATTTTTGTTTAGCTTTGAATGGGGGCTAACGGGGTTCAAATGACAGAGGAAATATCTAACCCATTCTGAATTTGCACATCAATAGAAAGACAAATCGAGCGTCCTCTCTTCCTCCTATAATATATATAATAGAGAGAGTGACAGCGCTGTGACTGAAACCCGAGATACATGTGCTCCGAATCATCGGGCAAAAGACTGTCCCCGCTACCCTCTCAAAATCTCTCATAACACCCATTCTCATTAGAGGGATGGAAAAACTTGGGGAACGGATCGATGTTTTCATTTTTCAAGTGCTTGTATCCATTAGACGGGTAAAATTCATCCATCAAGCAAATTCCTTTCTGGTTAGGCCCTGTCGCTTTAACAAGTAGCGAGCTCAATGTGCAAGATGTATTGCTCTCCATTTCACTAACCTTCATTACGTCTTTCATGTGTCTCTCACCCCCTCCTCCTATCTCTCTCTTATAGAGAGCTCGGAGACACTACCGGCCATGTTCTGTAGCATACAGCGCAGGCAGTCAACCTCTCATGTTCTTCGCATTAATTCAAACGCCTTTTTTACAGAAATCATTCAGCATGAATTATATATGACAGCCCCTTTTACCCCCTCACTTAGGGGAGCATATAATTCTATAATTTGGTGGTTTTCATATGGTATTTAAAGCAAAATTGAGTGGGCCTTCCTGTAAAGCTGAAACTAATGGGAAAAGGGGGTTACTGCATTCCAAAAGTAAGTGCTCATAAAGTTATGTTGAAACATACATAAATAACAGTGGCAAAAAAATTTCATCACAGCCATTAGAAAGACGAATCCCTTATTCTGGCCTCTCCACCTCCGTGATCTTAATCCAAAGAAAGCTATCAAGAGGACTGTTCTGTTTCAATTTCTAGAGCTAATGCTCTAAAAAAAAAAGCAAAAAGAGCTAATAAATTATGTGGTAAATTACGGTGCACCGAGCACTTTCAGGCAACATATCACAAGGTAAATTGCTCTAGCGTCTACAAAAGAAATGGTCCAGCTGAAGGGAGAGGGGTGAAAAGAATGATGCAAAGTAAGTGAGCGAGAATTTTGAATTTATTTCAATATTTATTTTTCAGTGGAAAAAAAAACAAATTAAAATCGGCACAACCTTTCCACCTGAGCCGATGTGAGATCAAGTAGGTGGTATTTGACTAAAAACCCCACTTGCTCACAGTCTCCGCTGACACGGGAGACAAAAGCCTTGCTCCTCTCCTTAATTAACATATCTGCCGTGGAACGCTGCAGCTGGACTTAAAAGGTTACGTGGGGCTGGCCATGCTGGTCACAAAGCTGCGCCTGCAGGAATGCTGAATCTGCTCCAAGAAAGCCGAAAGGAGTTGCAGGGGGGGTTTGGATTGGCTGTATCAGTGACAAAAGGGAAGACTGATGGTCTCACCAAGAACCAGAAAGACCTTTGCGCGAACCCCTCTTCCGCCACAGGAGAGCACGGTTCATGTTTACATCCCTCCCTCAAACATCCTCACACACTTACACACAGCAGCCTCCATTTTATTTACTGCGGCATTCATAAAATATGGATGCCCAACAAGATACTGGAGGACACATGATAACAAAATGGGAAAAATGAAGTATAAAATATCACAGCATCTGGCACTTGGTGAACTATGACCACTGACTTGCTCAAATAAGTATTTCCCTTTAATCATTTATTGCCTGGTAAATTATCACTGAGCAAAAAAAATGTCATTACATCGCTAGCAATGAAAGCATTTTAAACATATTCACCTGTAAATTTCACACTAGTAAATCTTAACAGTCTAAACATATGACATATTTATTAATAAAGGCCATACAATCATGATAAACAACAAAAACGGAGTACAAAGCGTACCTGCCTCTCAAGTCCAATGAATCAGGGTCTTAAGAGGTCATAGAAGAAGTAGACCGCCTGAGATGGGAAGTCCTGCGCTGTGCCCGCTGCAGTGGAGTGGCGTACAAGAGAACTTAAAAGGTGAAGCGTCGTAAGGCGGGTGTTGTAAGGTACGGACACACAGATGACTGACCTGTCGTACTCTATAAAAGTGTCTGACGGCAGGTATGCCATCAGCCAATCCAAATTCAGCATTCCACGAAGGACGCACAGGTACACACAAACGAAGCAGAGGACTAGGACACACATTTAGTCAAAGGAAAGGACAAGTGCGTCAGGAATGAATTTCTAACCTTGTGAAAAAAAAGAAGAACTATAAAAGAACTATAAAAGAGACACGCGCGCACACACATACACACACTACTCTACAGAAGTTTGGGGGGCAGTCATTTTTTTGAAAGAAATTACAGTAATACTTTTATTCAGCAGGGAAGCATTAAATTGATCAAAGTGACAGTAAAACATTTATAATGTTACAAAAGACAGAATTAGAATGATTTCTGAAGGATCATGTGATGCCATCACAGTAATAAATTACATTTTAAAATGTATTAAAAATAAAATAAATGAAAATATATTAATACTATTTCACAATATTATTGTTTTTACTGTTTAATGGTAAAATTAATACAGCCTTGGTGAATATAAGAGACTTCTTTCAAAAACATTTAAAAAATATATATATATATATTAGTGGCCCCAAACTTTTGAATGGTATAATATAAATACTGGGCATAATTTTGAACTACATCAATATGAGATAATCTAAGAAACAGCTGTAATAAGGTCAAGGAATGTAAAGTAAATGAAAGTAATGAATGTAAAACAGACTCTAAAGTTGCAATCCATAGTTAACTAAAATCGCAGGTGTTTCTTATACTAGTCATATTTGGTAAAGGCACATTATATGAGTATGACTGAATGAATGAATGAATGAATGATGGATTTCTGGGTTCGACTCCAGCTTGTGTAATGTTCTGATCCTTATCCTCCTATCTCCCTCAACTATCCCTAAATAATAGCTAAAAGCCTTAAAAAACAGACACACATACTTCTATGAATCACCTACCATTAACTACTCATTCCTCCTTTACCATCATCATTTATTTGGAACGCATAATTTGACAGTTGGCAGAGGGCACTCAGCAGCAAATCCTAAAGCACAGCATAACAACACCAAACCCACCTTGTATAATAACTGTTGTCGATTATAAATCTGATGGAAGTTTTCATAAGATGGCAAAAACATTGTTAGATAAAAGAAGGGGAGAAAAAAAACCATAACAGATTTAAGGTTGGAGGTGGAGCCATCTTAAAAGCTGCTGGTTACTTCCCTATTTCACACTCGACAGAATTCACACAATCTTTGTCTTCTGCGCTGGTCGCACTGCATATTTCACCAAAAAGACATACGCTTGCATGTAACACACCAGATCCGTCCAACTTTTTTTGATGCAACTGGAAAGTTTTATCTATTTATTTGCCAATCCCAAAGTGTTACCAACTCGAGCTGGTGGTTTTTGCAGTTTGTTTATCATTGACCATCACAGAGGCGCCAGTGTGAAATAAAGTATTTTTAGATGTTGACATAATGGCTCGAAGAGGGACGAGACCATGAATTTTTCATAGCGGCTCACAGGGAGAGGTCATTCGCCACTCTTTCTCTATAAAAGCGGAGGGGAAAAAGAATTTCTGGAAGGATGCGAGCGGCTTTCACCCCTCTGAAAAATAAACTGATCAGCCAAGTACAGCGACCTAGAGACACAGACACAAAACCCTACTGAATGTTGAAAAATTGATTCCCTCATTGTCCAGCTGTTCTGAAGCACACACGCCGACTCAAACCTCTTATTTCCTGGTACCCGTGCCGCTCTCCTCAAATTCCCAGCAAACACAAGCAGCCACCATCTACTGAACACTATGCTGGTAAGTCAACATTGTCTTGTGGGACACGACAATGAAAAAAGGTGTCCAGTACAGTAGTGTCACACTTGCCTAACAATTCTTTGGTAGTCTCCATGAGAATGGATTTGTTTTGTTTGTCTGTAATGGCATTATTCATTCGCCACTCTTTCTCTATAAAAGCGGAGGGGAAAAAGAATTTCTGGAAGGATGCGAGCGGCTTTCACCCCTCTGAAAAATAAACTGATCAGCCAAGTACAGCGACCTAGAGACACAGACACAAAACCCTACTGAATGTTGAAAAATTGATTCCCTCATTGTCCAGCTGTTCTGAAGCACACACGCCGACTCAAACCTCTTATTTCCTGGTACCCGTGCCGCTCTCCTCAAATTCCCAGCAAACACAAGCAGCCACCATCTACTGAACACTATGCTGGTAAGTCAACATTGTCTTGTGGGACACGACAATGAAAAAAGGTGTCCAGTACAGTAGTGTCACACTTGCCTAACAATTCTTTGGTAGTCTCCATGAGAATGGATTTGTTTTGTTTGTCTGTAATGGCATTATTAGACAGTTAGCAATCCGTTTTACCATTTCTAAACTATTTACAGCTTTGACCGGCTCTAAAGAGTGGATTCCAACCAGAGTGTGCGTCCGTGTGTGTGTCTGCGTATAATCCTATTTGAAGTATTTTCTGTGTTTTCAATGCATTGAGGAGTTCAGCATAAATCAGAGTGACAAGACTTAAAAGAAAAGGCTTTGCATTAAAGAGTCTAGGTCAAGGGGATGGGTCTTAAACACAGACAATTCCTTTCTTCTCTGAAATATTAGCACACTCCGACCGTTACCAGACGAGTGAAAGTGCATCCCTCAAAGTGTCAATTAAAGCGGCACAACAGCGGCACATCAATACGCTCGAGCTGCCATGTGACATTTTAATTAAGCCTTGCATAGGTTGCGCATAACATTCCATCTGGTCACGCAAGTCAAAAACATTATTTGCTTCCTCACCTCTCTTCCACAATACATTACAATGCACCTATGTCACACGCACACAAAAGAATGTTGTAAAGAGGCACAAGGCCTCGGCTGTCGTTTGGCATGTGCACTCAAGTCAGTAAGCTTTGAGTTAGTGTTGGGTTTGAGTTGGTGTTGGGCAAAAACACTAGTGTACCGTCTCCATCTGTAAGCATGGCTGGGCAGCAATGAGCCTACTCCAAATGCTACACGCCATTCAGGCCTCGTTGGTGTGTGTGTGTGTGTGTGTGTGTGTGTGTGTGTGTGTGTACATGCAATGCCGACTCCCAATTGTTCATGCACTGCATTTAACAAGCTGGTGAATCAGTACCATACCATCAGAAAGGAAGTGTGGAGATACAAATAGTCACATTCATTCACATGCACAAACACACACCGGTGTCAAAACAACAATGCCTATTTATCTGTTCCCAATCACTGTGCTCCTGATGATTATTAATCATGTTAAGAGTCGTATTGCCTTGAAAATGAAATTACACGAAAATAAATGTTTCTGCAATTAGCTGTCATGCCTCCCATTGACAGGGAATGATTAAAACGAAGATGCTGACTAATTGGGCTTTGAATAATGAAATGATATGTATTCTGACTTTTAAGCAGGTGCGAAAGCAGAAGCAACAAGGAGATGATAAAACATCTGGCCACACTGGACAGGTTCTGTCAATCAATCCACCTTCAGTGAATCCCATTACCATGACAACCCCCAGCCAATAACATCTGTACTGGCCTTTATGAGGGAAAGAGGACCACTATATGTGACAATATTAGCATCATTACAGTAACAAATGGTGCCTTCTTGCTCCTTTATTTGATTTGAGATCAAACATGCGCACGCTCTCTCCGTCCCACAAGCCTCGGCCTGCCACGGGTCTTCTAAAAAAAACAAAAACAAACAAACAAAAAAAAAACTCTTTCTGTCACGATATAAATGACACTTCAGAGTTTGAAAGTGCTCCTATCGATCACTCTAACTTTAATGTGAAATAATAAAATCAGTTCAAGTTTTTCCATTGTCTGTTTCTTTCCCCCCTCCCTGTCTCTCAAGTGAACAAAGGCCAAGTTCAAGGCAACATCAAAAATTTATTTCAGCTACACTTCAGATTAGTCAAAGGTCTCTCAGCATGCACGCACACACACACACACACACACACAATGCTAAATCTCTCCTCGCATTATTACATACATCCCCCATAATACATTAGTTTCCCTGCAAATACATTTTCAAATATTTCTGTTTAAAAAAAAAAAAGTAAATCAGGCATAGGTATACAAATTCATATAAAAAATTGCACTATTATATACAGTAAGTCATATCTAATTTGCACAAGACACCAATATTTGTATCTCAAACATCTTGTGCATCTATAAATGACTGGGTCACGGATTACACTATCAAATTGACCTGACCGACCTGAACTAGAGAATTCTAATAAACAGAATGTCAGATATGTGCTTAGAAATACTGGCACAAAATAAATCACACAACAAAACCTTCAGTAGAAGGCCTAAACCAGTCAAAACAACCAGGAGACTGAAACATGTTTCTGAACACAGATATATATAAAAAAAACTGAATATAGGAGGGCAGTCCAGAACCATGATTCAAAGGGTGGCCATGTCCGTTGATGTCCGTGACTTTAGCGGGCAATATACATTAACATTTAAACAAAAGACCATTTAGGATGGGCCAGGAATCTTTCACCAATCACTATCGTCAGTATCAGCTTTCAGCGCAATTACAGTACATGGTGATACCTCAGCACCATGCTCCCTTCTACACTGTTTTCAGTCTGTGTGTGTGTGTGTGTGTGTGTGTGTGTATACGTCAGGTTGTTTCTTCTTTATCTATCGAAACACAACCTTCAGGTATGTGTTCATAAGAAAAATTTAACTGATAACCTTTTTTTTTATCTTATTGCTTTTCGGAATACTGTATAAATGTTTGAGTAGTCTGCAATCCATGATGTGCTTTAGAGGTTTGGCTCAATGATGTACAGATCAGTTTGACATTATAAGTAATTTAGAGACACCCTTACTGCCATTAAAGTCACCAAAGCAAATGATGTAATTTGTCTGAAAAAAATAAACAAATATTTAAATAAATATTAAAAAATTTTCTGAAAAATATAAGAGAAAAAAGCTGCTCAGAAAACACACTCTTATATATATATATATATAAAAAAAAAAACTGCCAGAGTGTGTTATGTGAAATTGTACTGTCTCATACTTTTATACTTTCAAAAACTTGGTTATGAGAGAATATTTGTTTATAAGCATAAGCTAAGCTTTTTAAATGCTTTTAATTAATCATTCAGAGCTGAGAATAAAGCTTAAACAAACATGAGATAAGAACTGTAGTAAAAAAAAAAAAATGACTAGGTGAAGTTAACCATCACAGATTTTCTGGAAAACAGCTACTTTAAGACATCGTCAGCACACTGTGAATTAGTTGATGCTGTACACAGTAGTTTCTCTCTAAAGCAGGTCTGTATGAAACACTCACAAACAACTTCAACACATGAGCAGTGAGATATTGTAATATTGTTCACACAGGATACTGTAACAGTCAAATAACTACTTTCATAATCTATACTTGTATTATGTCAGTTATTGCCATTGTTGTAAAACTCAATCGTACACAGTAGGATTCATAGAAAATGAGTTACAGATTTGCATTTTTAAGTTTTATAGATGCAGGTAGCCTGGCATTCTTATGTTATTTATTTTCATATCTAATTTATATATACGATGTTGTTTGTATTTATTTTACTGATCTGACTTTGTCATGCAGTACACTGCTCATTTTGAACATCATTACTGTAAATACATGTAAATTGTCAGAAGTGTTTAGTTAAGAACTGATATTTTATGACACCATTTTAAGTTGTTGTGCCGCACATTTTAAACATTTCACTGAAAGACAACGGAGACGTCAAGTAGATGAAGTTAATAAAACCACGGTGCTCTTAAAAATATACAGTGAAGCTTACACACACCGCACGTGAACACATTTACAACCTGTGTGCACCTACTGTCTTTATATTATTTACATTAACATGCGCTTAACTAAACTATAAATACCGAAAGTAATGTATTTCAAGCGACGAGCTCATTTTCTCCGTATATTAATTTTCATTCAGGAGTAATAATTTGATTTTTTTAAATCTAAGAATAAAACAATAATTAAAGCAAGCTTTAAAAATGAAAATTAAATTAAACCTGCCTTGACCTGTTTTGTCTCTATAAAAGGGTAAAAAAGTATTAAGTGTATAAATGAGCGCTCGCGCATGCTGAGGCCATCGGGCTTCTTACCTGCTGTTGATGTGTTTCAGCATCCCATTGAGAAAACTTCACTAAACGACGGTCAACTTCTTCAGGGAAAGACAAAACAGAGAGATGTTTCTTGCAAAACAAGTCCTCCTCAACTCGCTTCAAACAGCAACTCCCGTCCAAACGATATAGTCCGGAGAGCGCGAGATTCACTCAGACTCTCTGAATGCAAGAGCAAACGGAGGAGATCGGTCGGGGGTGATCGATGTGTCCAGCGCTGATGTGCGTATACGCCGAATATCAGCCGACACCGTCCGGATACACCGAGATACGGAGTTACACGAGCAGCCGCTGTTTCCTCACAGAGATACAACAAAGCCGGGAGTGCGCGCGTGCAAGCCTAACTGAAAGCGCTGCGAGAGTACAGATAATTCGCGCAAGAGTGTGTTTCCTCAGCTCTGGATCTAGCTCGGCGGTGGATGTGAAGCGCTACTGGTCCCCCCGCTGCGTCCAATCAGTGCGCTATGTGTCTATCCAGCACCGGATCAGTGATAAATGAAGGGTCATCCATGACTAACGCCGAACCCTGATGAATGACTTCCACGAGCTCGTCGTCATCATCGTGTCTCTGGA
This sequence comes from Sinocyclocheilus grahami, assembly GCF_001515645.1. Classification (NCBI taxonomy): domain Eukaryota; kingdom Metazoa; phylum Chordata; class Actinopteri; order Cypriniformes; family Cyprinidae; genus Sinocyclocheilus; species Sinocyclocheilus grahami. Next base: position 668,713 of record NW_015505872.1, read on the forward strand.
TGATAGCGACTGTAGGCAGCTCATGGGTTTGGCTCTGTTTTACGTTTTCATTCGGGATGCGAAGTTCATTCTCACCGAGGAGCTTGGAAGTGCTGTTATTTTGCATGCTAAAAGTTAACACTTACCAAAGCCCAAAACATAGGGGACAGGGCATACTGCAGAAGAGTTTGATGTCCTGTATAATAATAATGATGATAATAATAATAATAATATGTGTGTGTGGGTGAAAATAACTGTTAGATTAGACCTTTTCTTTATATTTTATGGTAAAAACAAAATGGCAGAACTTTACTGTATTTAACAAACAAACAAATAAATAATGTGGCAAAATTGTTGCTGCAAATGGCGTTACAAGAATTATTAGGCGGGATTTTGGTGACATGCTACCTGACAATGCTTTTATGTCATTAGATTATATGTCATTACATATAATGTTAATACACTGACATATTTGAACTGCACATGTTTGAGAATATGTTTGTAAAATAATTAACTAGTTATTTAAAAATGAAAAACAACTGATATGTTACCTAATTCATTCTTATTACAAAAAAATATCATTTTAATAACATCCAAAGTAAAATGACACATATTACCTAGTTAAATAACAGTTTTTCCTGTAAATAAAGCCATTCACAATTTTTTTTTCAGTATTTCACAGTAAAAAAAAAGATATATATACTGTATTTTAACAATTTTTGTAATGCATATCACAAGGTAGCTTACTGTTAAACAGTTTTTACTTAACCATTTTACATTATTTTTTGCAAGATCCACTAAATTCCTTTATTCTAATATGTTCATTTCGCAACATTATACACAGTATGTGATATTTAGCAATATTTTTAAGAAGGACAATTGCCAATTCTGTCACATTTATGAAGCCAGTGCAGGTGCACATTACAACAGTACAGTGCCATAACCATCCATATCGCCCAACATATATACTGCAAAATAAGGTGATGTCACCCTGAAGGGGTTTATTGTCCTATGATGATTGTCAGACTGCTACTTACCAAATAAATAAGTGGACATGAAATATTGGTCTGAAATGAAATTATTTTATTATGTGAGAAGAAAGAGGCTGAGGACAAAAGCACTAAACTCGCTTCCCGTCTGAGCCCTGACCAACCTGTCTGTGTTTATTTTGCGACAAACTGGCCGACTGTACATCACTTACATTACATTGAAATAATTGATGATTTTATTAGATTAAAATGACCACAGGTGTCTCATGCTATACAGTAAACGAACAGAATGTACGAATATAAGGAAAAACAACTCAAAAGCAAGATGCCTCCATACTCAAGATGAATGAAGAGTGCACAGACAGTCTTGTAAGTTAAAATTGGCACTGCCACTGAAGCAAACCTCTGATGCCCCCTGACCTCATCCACCTGCTCCTAGCACCTACATTGGCAAAGTTCAAATGTTTCCACAAAGTCCTATGAAGCTTAGCAACTACACAACTCTTTGAGTGAAAGGAGCAGCAGCTGAAATTTTAGCAAGTTTTGGTGGCTAACCCGGCTTAACCCAGAGTGGTGTGCTTCTCGGTTAAAAACACCTGAAGAGATCCCCAGCCCCACACTTTATGCAGGCAGGAGAGCACTCAATTACCCTCTACCAAACTCACACAAATTCACAGCATCCTTGTTTCTATGGCAGATTTCTATTTTAGTATTTTCCGTGAAATTTTTTCCTTTCATTTACAGTTTCACACAACTCAGTATGCAAAACAATATAAACAGTTTTTGCTTTAATATGTAAAACACACCTTCATTTATTTAGAAAGTTAGCAGTAATTCACATGTCACAGGTCAACATTGAATGGCTTTAGAAGCCTGACTTAAATGTGATGAGCTAAATTAATGTAATCAGGTCTTCTCCTCAAGTTTCAGTAAGGATTAATTTCAGAGTTACTCTGTAAATGGTATGAATTATTAATTTCACTGACACCCAGAAGAACAAAAGTACAAGGGACTGGTGTGTCGGCACAATCTGGCTTCTGCTGAATGCTGAGGTATATTTTGATCATGGAGGACCTGTTTACCTTTGCACAAAAGGATAAATGACTAAATCACACTCCTATGGAGAAAAGAAATCATAGCAACTACTGTAAAATGGAACATTTCATTTGTAATTCCAGTTTTTATGCATAATGAAATTGTTCTGTGGAGGGATCATCATATTACTAAAGGGCTATTTTATATCATTTATTTTTTAACTTTACCCATAGTTTGTTCAGAGTATTCAAATACACAAAATAAACATATCAATAATTCTCTTTGTCAGTAAATGTGATGCAAGCAAGTAACAACATATATTTCGATATTAAAACAACTCTCTCAAACCATACATTTGTATCACGTTCAATATCATTATATGCATGCACTATATGTTCTAACAAATTCTACTTTAAACTAATGCACAAAACGCAGTATGGAGTACAGGCTTTGAAGGATATATATATATATATATATATATATATATATATATATATATATATATATATAAAAACATATATATATATATATATATATATATTACTGAACAGACTATAGTGTATTATTCTATCCCTCGCAGCCTTGTTTTTATTTGTGAAAAAAATAAATCAATAAAAGTCATAGTGGTCTAGAAATACAGTACTCTTAGCTCAGTTTAACACGTTTTACCATGTTTAAATCTATTATGCAGAAAACTACAGATTCTGGCCAAAAAATTAATTCCATCAGTATATCTACTCATGATATGTAAAACCATATATATATATTTGTTGTTGTTGTTGCTCAGAACCATTATAACATGTATCAGTCACTGGCTGAATTCACCATAGGAAATTTCCCTTACATTCAGACTTTGCATTAGGAGCCACTTTCAATAAAGAGAACGGTTATTTTGCTCTTCAGACCAGACTTCCCATTTATCAAAATCAATCCACATGGAGCCTCTTCGCTAAACACAAAGGGAACTAAATTTGCAATGAAGTGAAATGTTAACAAGGTAATCAAAACAAAAGTGTTGTAGTGGTGTTCAGGAAGATGTGGGGTGGAGATGGGGGGTCCGGTGATAAAATAGGTAAATAAATAAATATGAAGAAAGATAAAAGGACCCCTAGTGTTCTAGATGAGCTCCAACCAAACAGAAATCATTCATACCATCTGTGAGATAAACCCAAAATTAACATCATCAAAGTGTCTCATCTCCCCCTGCTTTCACCCTTCATCACTTCCTCTCTCACTCTCTTTTCTCTTTCTTCCACTGCAGGACACAAACACCCCCTCACACACAGCCCAATTTTCCACCCACACCGAAACATACCCACCGTTCAACCCGCAGACGCACACACACTCACACACCTGGGGGTCCAGATTGGAGAAACACAGTCCAGGATGCAGATCCATTCACCTGCTGCACAAAAGTTGTGAGCAAACAAACAAAAGTTGTAGTTTTCAACTCGTTTTGCTTCAGGACCCATTTTATGCAGGACATCAAGTTGAGAACCAACACAGCACCAAAATTATATATTACCGTTCAAAAGATGGGGTCAGTATTTTTTTTTTTTAGAAACAGATGCATTAAATTGATCAAAAGTGACAGTGAAAGACATTTATAATGTTACAAAAGATTTGTTTTCCTCAAATAATCATGAAAAAAGTTTTTTATATTTTCAACTATTTTGGCATTAAATTGTATTAAATAACACTGCAAAACAAGTTTTTCTAATAAAACGGCTGAGGGAGTGACATCTTTTTTGACATCTTTCTCTCTTCTGACCAACATAATTAATATTTTCCAGGTTTCTTGAAAAGCAAATCGGTATAACAGAATGATTTCTGAAGAATCATATGACACTACATACTGGAGAAATGGCTGCTGAAAATTCAGCTTTGCCATCACAGAGATAAATTACATTTTAAAATATATTCAAAAAACTGTTATTTTAAACTCTAATAATACTTCACAATATTTCTAATCAAATATGTACACACATCCACATCTGGGTCACAATCTACCAGTTGAAACCACAAAATCAACGAAACCGGTTGAGAACTAAAGAAGAAGAATACACGTTCCTTCCCACTTTGCTGGCCCAGTGTGTGTTTAAGTATGTGTGTGCGAGAGAGAGCGAGACGGATGCCGCTTGGTCAGTGCCTCTGGGGCGGCCTCGAGTGGGCAGCAGATGCTGGCAGTGACGGACCCCGACTTCGCTCCATGCTTGACTACATACAGAGCCGTCCACATCCTGTCCCTGAGTGTCCACAAATGCAAAACTTCCCTCTTGTCCTGCATGCTGACAGACACTCAGCTGGCAAACACAACTCACTGCACCAGAATAGGTGATTAGAAGCAGATATCCACACAGAGGTGCCGAGCTTTGCATGTGATGTCTATGCTGATACAATCCTACCTGCTGCACAACAGCGACATAATACATAGAGTAATAAATAGTCCATAATACATATTAATGTATATTTGCATCACCAGTTCCTTCACATACACGGTCTGTTCCCTCTCCTAATTATTGTCTGGAGCTCTGCCGTCAGTGTGGATCTGTGGGAGTGTCTCAGTTTGGCACATGTACGCTAGGACGGTGCACTGAAAAATAGCCCTCCCCCCACCTCCATGGGAGCATCCCTCACATGGCCACTGAAGTGTTAGGACGAGTCAATGTCATCCCTCTCTCTCTCTCTCTCTCTCTCTCTCTCTCTCTCTAGGCTGTGAGGTCCCCCTCATCTCCAGCCAACTAGGGCATAGAACTGGAAACCTCCAGATGTGTCAAGTGACCATCGGGCTCTGCAGATGCACATCACTGGTTATATCACTATGGGGGGTTACGTGTGTTCATGTGCCAGAGAAGCTTGCGGAGCGCTGTGTTCATGATGCTGTGTAAACAATATTGGTACAATTCCATACATGAAATGAGAATTGAATACATAATGTGTACATATATGTTGCGAACATGAAAAGTGTTTTTTTTATAAGATGTGCAGCAGACGGTAGGTGCAAGAGAGCGTCCATGCAGACAGATGGATTAAAAAAGTGTTTGTGTGCATTTACAAAACAACAACATTCATATTATTTTCCATTTGTAAATGAAACAAAACTACTCTTAACAGAAAATATCTGTAGTCTTCTGCAAAACATACTGTAATAATTAGAAAAGGGGAAAGGTTGCAGCTTCGGCTACATGAGCAGTAGGGAGTTAACTTCTTATTTTCTCTTTATTTCTGTGGTTGGACAGAATACTGTATGTGTGTAGTCGTGCAGCCAACATTTTTTTGAAACAGCCGATTTTGTCTCCACCACTTTATGAAAAAGCTTGTAACAAGAATGTGTATAATATAAAGGAAGCATTTCCATTTCTTGAGCTCAAGTTTTCATTTGGTAATGGGTTTTATAATGGGAGGTGATCTGGCACTGAAATGTGACATTTTTAAATGTTCTGCTGAAAGGTTGCTGCGATTGTCATCAGCAGTGGGAAGCGCAGCAACAATGTTGTCTCAACTTTTCATTATCGATATTCCTTCCAAAAACAAACAACAAAATTCAAAATTCATGTGTTGTTCTACCACAGCAACACATGAAAAACATAGAATAAAGGGAGGATAAAAAAATGTGCAGACATTTATAAAAATTGTGTTTTTGTTGTTACACAGAAAAAAAGGAATCTTCAAAAAACTCTTCTAATACACTGTAGAAAAAAGCCTTTCAATGTTAAAATTCTGCTGCTTTTTTGCCCAATCATAATGTTAATAAATAATTTACATTTTAGTTTTAATTTAAATACTCTTCTACATAACATTTTAAAATGATAATAATAATAAAATATTTGAGCCTCAATTATTTATGAGGAGCTAAGCCTTTGCCATGTCATGCCATCAAAAACAACACATTTGATCCCTCCTTCCTTTCAAAACTTGACGCCCGTATTGTCATGGGCCCCTTTTTTAGGAGCTCTGTGTAATCTAGTATGCCCATTCAATTTACCAAACTGAGCTTTTTAATAATATGCTTCCAGTGGGCAGAGAAAATAGTGTTTCAAGACTGCATTCACTCTTGCAACGCAGATGCCTACCCTGCATGTGATTTTGCCGTACTGCTCCATGTATCATGCTCAAGCCATGATAAATTAATTCCCTTTATTCTCTGACCTCCATCAATTTGACAACATCACACCATATTTCATGGATGACCCCATCTGCAGATATGGGTCCATGCTGTACCTAGAGCTGAATGTTCCTGCTCTACCTGGCACATGTTACAGACAGCACTAGATGGAATGCATCCATTTTTCACTTTCCTTTCTCCTCGTAGATTAGTGTTGAGATATTGACAATGATTCCAGTATCTCTCTTTGACATGCACAACCTTTTCTGTTCCTCTTTTTCGCCCCTAGACGTCAACTCTTCGTTTCGTTGCGCTTTGATACTTGATTGGATTTTCTGTTCGATTGTTTTTTTTCTTGTATATTGAGGTCTTGCTCTCTTTCAACAGTCTGCCTCACACTTTGTTCTTCATTAACCTGTGCAATCAATACAGAATCTTAGAGTCAATCCACATGTAGCTTAATAAAGAGTTAAGTTCGTGCGAGTCTTTCCACTCTGAGATTCTCAGTGACACTTTATAACTACAGGGACTAGTTCACCCAAGATGCATGGGGGTTTGGCTGCTTACAGCTATCTGTGGCATTCCTGTAAGATTTGTCATGATGAGCAATTGAATTGTTCACACTAAGCTGGAAGCAACAATTCACAAGAAGGTCAAACACACACACAAAACATGTACATACATGCACTGGTTCAGACGTGAGAAGTTGTGACAACACAAACACGATAAAAGAAAATCAGACAAGACACACACACACACACACACACACACACCCACAGTTTGGGGGATTCCAACCTAGGGTGGGCCTATTATGGGATAGGGGCATTAAGAAAGTGTCAGCAAAGTTGGTGATGTGCATGTGGGAGATCATGTGTGTGTATCGGCTGCCAGTCTAAACACAGGAAGTACAAGCACAAATCAACTGCTGCTATCATAAACTGATCTGATCTAATTTCTGAATCCTAATAACAGACACAATAAACCACTTTACATTTACAGTAGCGATGCCATTGAGATCGGAGACTAAGTGCTTGTCCTGTTTATAAAACTGTGGGAAACAGGATCCAGTGGCTTTCGAACAACTGACTAAATCAAAGAAGAAAAAAAATTAAAAGCAAACATCAGTTAAATAATAATAATAATAATAGTGTATTATTAATATTACTTTTTTAGTTTTATAATAACAATGTATTTAATATTTCATTTAATTAAATATTTCATTTCATTTCATTTAATCAGTGCTATGTTTTAACACAATTCTTCTCCCAAAGATTGATTGAATCCTTTTTGTATTCATCTGTGTGAGTAAATATTTTACAAAGACTGATGATTAAAACTTCAGCGGTTGATGATAAATGAAGCATACATGATGTGAACTCAGCAACTAATCAAACATTTAATGTGCTCCCTTTTGTTTATGATTTTTTCATTGGAGAAAAAAAATAACTATTTAAAAATCGTTCCAAGAATGTGCAAAGCAATCACTACATACGCTTCATTTAATACCAGAAGACAGATTATGTCAAACACTTTTGGACTAGAATAATGTTTTGCTTTCAGGTAGGATATTATCTGAGGCATTATGGCCGTTTACGAACTATTACTTAATTGATAAAAAGCACTGTAATCTTTTTCCTCTTAAAATAATTGCCATGTACCACTATAGCTGTCAGCGTCAATCTCTGCGTAGACAATCACAAGTCCAGACCACCAAGTGGGAGTTTGACTGACACTTTAGAGAAGGAACGCACATTTGATTCCTTTAAAAAGAAAGGTATAAAGTTTCTGTTTAATTTTCCCTGGGGAGAGGCTTGCTTTCTAAAAGAGGAATTTGGAGGAAAAAAAAAATCAAGTTGTGAAAGCCAAGAAGAAAATGGAGATCACGTTATTACAACGCACTTATGCCGTGCCATGGTTTTAATTTTGGAGCACAAACAATAGGTCGGCAAACTAAAACAACAGGGCTGTGGAAAAAGGGATCCCATTAAAGTAAGTTGGCACAGAGTGTAACAAGAAAATGCTGTAATGATTCAACTCATATGGTGCTATGCAATAATAGATGGCTGGAAGCATTTTGCTTGAGGAGACAGTAATCACTAGCAGGTACGCACTGGCGGTGATGTCATTCCACAGAGGGGCTGTTGTAGACTGTAATAGAGAGGGGTAATTCGATGCTTACGCTGCGGCTGTGGGACGACACTCCTGCTTTAGCCCCATAGGTAAAGGCCTACATAGGTGCGACATGTATCGTCGTACTAAAAGCACTAAGTTTATCACTGTGAATCTGGCCATCCTGGGACTTTTCCGTGTGCGTGTAGGAACCCTGAGAGGTTGTTGGTGACGGGGCTCCGGATGACCTTTCAAGCTACATGCCAACAAATGAAAGATGCAATCTGCCACCTACTGACGTGATATGTCTCATTATGTTAATACGGGGCTGTTCTCAGTCTCCTGTGACAGAGCTGACTTTCGACCTAGTTTTAAGATACTGGGAAGAGCCCTTCAGATTCTAGGGATATTGGGCCTACTTATGTCTAACAGAGGATGAATATTACCTGCTGAAAGCCTATTATTAGGCTGTTCATACATTTGAATTTGACTCTGAATAGGGACAACTCGCTCATCTGCTATCAACAACAGTAATGTAAAGTCACCAGAGATATCTTTCTCTCTCACACTTTTTTCAGTTTCTTTTAATTTATGGGCATTTAGCCTTTACTATATAGGACATAGAGCTGACATAAAAGTATATAAGGAAAGAGAAAGGAAGTGGGACACAACGTACGCCGTACTTAAACCTGGCTCCCCGTGAGAACATGGCTCTTTACATATGTATACGTGTTGTATGGTTGTATGTTGCTTAATTTATATATTATTCATTAATTATATATGATAGATTACTTATATATATATATATATATATATATATATACTGTACATATTTAAAATAACTGTTTTGTATTTTAACATTCTCTGATGGCAAAGCTGAATTTTCAGCAGCCATTACTCCAGACTCCAGTCTTCAGTGTTGCATGATCCTTCAGAAATCATTCTAATATGTTGATTTGGTGCTAAAATATTAATAATGGTTCCTATTATTATCGATGATCAAAACAGTTTTTCCTGCGTAATATTTTAGTGGAAATCACGATACATTTTGATGACCTTTGATAAATAGAAAATTCAAAAGAACAGCAGTTATTTGAAATATAACTCTTATCTAATATTACAGAAGTCCTTCCTGTCACTTTTTTATCAATTTAATGCGTACTTACTGAATAAAAGTATTAAATAATTTATTTATCTATCTATCTATCTATCTATCTTTCTTTCTTTCTTTCTTTCTTTCTTTCCTTCTTTCTTTCTTTCTTTCTTTCTTTCATCTTACTAACCCCAAACTTGTTGGTAGTGTATCATGGTTTCCACAAAAATATTAAACAGCACAATTGTTTTCAACACTGATAATAACAAAATGTTTCCTGAGCAGCAAATCAGCATATTAGAATTATTTCTGAATGATCACCATGTGACACTGAAGACTGAAGTAATGACTGCTGAAAATTCAGCTCTGCCATCAAACAGTTATTTTAAGCTGTAATAATATTTCATAATATTACTATATTTACTGAATTTTTGATCAAATAAATTTAGCCTTAGAAAAATTAACATCCATTCATTCATATAATAAAACAACACAATTCATGTATGTGTGCAAATTCTAAAAGACACACACACACACAAAAAAAAACAACTTTTATTTAAAATTTCATTCATGTGAAAGACATGCTAGAAAACATGACGAGTTTCACGCATCCGCTTACGAGGCTGTATCAAGAATCATTGACTTAGACCCGCTCAGTCCCCGAGGATATTTGGGCCTCTAATAGATGCACTGTATGAGTAAAGGTACGGAAGTTCTAAGCGGCCATGCATTATTTTTTTTTTCCCTTCTTGTTTTCTCATTATAACGACTTATTTTCTCGTTATATCGACATGACGAGAGTTGTTTTCTCGTTATAACGACTTAATTTTCTCGTTATATCGACATAACGAGAGTTGTTTTCTCGTTATAACGACTTAATTTTCTCGTTATATCGACATAACGAGAGTTGTTTTCTCGTTATAACGACTTAATTTTCTCGTTATATCTACAGGTTTGTTTTTACTGATTAAAAATAAATAAATAAATAAGAAGGCACCAATCAGATCTAATTACACAATATTTCTCTGACTCAGGCTGCTTGGCTCACATCCCATCATGTCCGTAATGTGACTCACTCCCTTCGTCCCATGTGGAACAGCTTTGCATATGGTTTTCATAACTCAACACCTTTAGAGAAATAACCCGTGTGATCTGTTGGGAAGCTAAAGTGACAGCTAACAAAAATGGACAGTTTTTGTCTTCATGAGGAAATGATTAGTATTTACTGAGCTGCCTTGAGGGTGTAATTGACCACTGGAGTGTGTGTAGTAAGAGAGCGAGGGGGGACACGTCAACGCTGTGGTCAGCGGTGTTATTCACAGCGGGGGCCGGCTGTTGTGATTAGCATGTGGAGTTATCTGATTCCTGCACAATGGGAGGTGGCCGTGCAGGTGAACTGATATATCGTTGGTTGCTGTGGAAGAGGACATCTACCTTTAATGAAATAGGCTTTTTTCTTCTCTCTCTCTTTCTCTTTTCTACATTTTGATGTGACAAATGGAGACGGGTTTACGAATAAAGCAGACGCTTTGTGCTAGTCTGTCCTAAGAGTCTCGTCTGTAAAGGTCACCTTTCAAACGATTCACCACCATTTCCATTCCCCTGTCAGACTCCATCACAAAATTCAACAACTCTATTTTAGGATTATTACTATTATTTAAAAAACAAAGCTTGGAAAAATGAGTGAGATGGACATTTTATTTATGCAATTGTCATTTGGCTGCTCATCAATGTTATCTTCAACCTGTCAAGATGCTGTTTTGAACTGAATGGTGCATATTAATGAAGTCTCATTCATATCATTTCAATTCCTTCTTATCAGTGATCAATGGTGCACAAAACACTGGCCTTTAAAAGAATAATGCACTTTAAATGATTAAAAAGGGCCTTCTAAGCTAGGCCACATTTCACAAAACCAACTTGTGTAAGTTTTGTTAACTATTGGTAACACTTTACAATAAGCTCTCATTTTGTAAACATTAGTTAATGCATTAACTAACATGAACTAACATTGGCAATATAGTTTAACAGAATTTATTAACCTTTGTTAATGTTAGTTAATGAAATGCTCGTGTTCATGTCAGTTAAAAGTGCTAATGTTAAAAGATGCAACTTTTGATCTTAAAAATGTATTTATAAAACGTTAAGATTAACATTATTAAAGATCGATAAATGCTGTAGAAGTATTAATTGTTAGTTCATCCTGACTAATGTTAAAAAATGAAACCGTATTGTAAGTGTACCTGATTATTAGATATATAGGCCTAATTTTAAAATAAGACCAAAAGAGAGGGAAAAACAAAACAAAAACACATATTCAGTGAGCTGTACTGAAAACAATATTCTCAAGTAACTGGGCCAATTACATTACTGCTACTTTCCAACCTGAGCCCACAGCTCGTGTGTGGCCAAAACTGTCCAAGAGCAGCTTAAACGCTGACAAAAACGTCTCTTTATCCACTACTATTGTATGACTACAGTTCAGCTTTGTCTCTAAAGTAAACAATTACTCATTCTAAGTTCTCTGGACTGGACACAAGGCTCAAGGGATTTGTGCGCTGTCTCCCAAACAATGTGAGGAGATATGCTTTAAAATTGTCAGGATTTGAGCGGGAAAGACTAGTTTGGTTGAGAACTGAGGCTGGAGGATAACAATAGATCTCAAGGTAGGGAGCACGATCGCTGTGGATTTTCATATTAAAATTCTCATCCTATTATGTTATTTCCCTAACTAGGCAATTAGTTGTCTGTGGGTATGTTTATAGTTTGGCGCATTTCTTTACACTGCCATGATAAAAAGGGCCTATTTTAAGCAGTCGCCATAAAAATGCATTGATGTTCTTAACAAAAATACTAAATGGAGCTTGCGGCGATACTAATAATAACAATATCAACAGTGCACGCAACAGAAGCACCAACACAACACATATGATCTGTTTTATGCTCAGCGGACATCATTTTTCTTCTCCAAATGCATTATGTGGGGAACGAGTGCGGCTGATTGCATTTGAAACGTATTATGGGACATCTGTCTAAATCTGAGATGATGTAATTATATAATTGAACATGTGGAGCTCTTTCCTGGAATATGGTTATTGGTAGTTGGCACGGGCCGAGAGCGGCCGACCACAGCCGTTACGAGAGGAAAGAGAGAGAGAATGTTCCAGAACATGATGTCGGCTGCCTTAAAAAAATGCTTGGGAACTCTACGGTGTGCTTAGACAGCCATCTTTTAGAAATCATCCTTATGGAGTCATATCCTACCTTTGTGCTATTCCATATATACATAAACCAGAAGCTCTTGAACTGAGCATAGTACTGTAATATAATGATAGAAATTGGTTTATAACATCATAGATATTTATTTATTTTAAGTTTTTGACATCACAATAAAATGTCCTTCATCAAAGGAAACTTGACAAAATATGTTGCTGAAAAGGAGACTCGCATGTCGCATTACTGAAATACATAAATGCGCCTGTTTTTCATCAAGCACAGATTAATTATTTGTCTAAAACAGCGCACACAGCTGTCAGTGCACACAATAGCTATTCTGGTAAGTTTGTGTCAAGCACACACACATATGCACACTTCTTTGTGGGGTGCAACACAGAAGCAGGTGCTGTAGAAGTTAGTGCTAAGCCTGCTCAGACCATTCATCAGACCTGTTATTCATGAGCTTGTCTGCACTCCACATGCTAAAGAGAAGAAACATGTCAGGCAACTGCCAAACAGAGCGTTCACCTGCACACCTGCACTGCACTCTGCACGATTGGCCCTATCAGTATTCATGCATCTAACTACAGCTGTTTCAGCACACAGCCATGAAAAATGGTGCGGGGAAATATTTTATGCATAGACATGTTGATTGCAGGGAAAGATGTTTAGTGGTGTGTCTGTTTAACATGATGAACACATGTAGACGGTGAAAGAAAATGTTGTAAGGTGCTTTTGTGTGTATAAATGAATTTTTGATGATCTTTTTATATTCTTTGGCATTGATAAAAGGACAGCTCAGAAAATGAGAAAATAAAAAATTCCAAGAAGCCCCTCCAGCTAATGTGTGAATATATAAGATGAATAAAAAATGACCATAGACACTGATGAGTGGATGCTCCCTCATCATAATTTTCTATTAGTTACCTTTCAGAACAAAGAGAGAGTCACATTAGGTCACAGAAAGTGAATTCTAAGAAGTTTTTTTGTCTTTTTGTCATAAAACACACACACACACACACACACACACACACACACACACACACACACAGAGACCGAGAGCGAGAGAGAGAGAGAGAGAGAGAGAGCTAAATGTTAGTGATCCATCAAGCATCCAAAATTACATGTGAACACATGTGCATTTACTTCACCCCAAAAATTTAAATTCTGTAATTTTACTCACTCCCGTGTTGTTCCAGACCAGTACGACTTTCTTCCATGAAGCACAAAAGATAAATTATTCATTTATTAATTTTTTTCTTTTGAAAAATACTGGTTGCTTTTTGCAATGCAATTAGAGTTAATGAAACTTTTGACTTTCAAAAATGACAGCAACATAAGAGATCTCTGAAAAGTTTTTGTCTGTTTGTCATATAAAACACACACACACACACACACACACACACACACACACACACACACACAGAGACCGAGAGCGAGAGAGAGAGAGAGAGAGAGAGAGAGCTAAATGTTAGTGATCCATCAAGCATCCAAAATTACATGTGAACACATGTGCATTTACTTCACCCCAAAAATTTAAATTCTGTAATTTTACTCACTCCCGTGTTGTTCCAGACCAGTACGACTTTCTTCCATGAAGCACAAAAGATAAATTATTCATTTATTAATTTTTTTCTTTTGAAAAATACTGGTTGCTTTTTGCAATGCAATTAGAGTTAATGAAACTTTTGACTTTCAAAAATGACAGCAACATAAAACCATATGTATACACCACCAGTCAATAGTTTGAAATAATTAAGTTTTTTTTTTCAAATGTTTTTGAAAGAAGGATCTTATCCTCAAAAAGGCTGTGATTATTTGAATAATAATAAAAAAAAGTAATAATGTGAAATATTATTACAATTAAAAATAACTATTTTAAAATGTAATTTATTCCTGTGATGGCAAAATTGAATCGTCAGTGTTACATGATCCTTCAGAAATTATTGACTGAAGCTGATTTGGTGTTCAGTTATTATCAATTATTATTATCGCTCAATTAATAATAATAATAGTTCTTATTATCAATGTTGAAACATACTTTTTTAATAAACAGCATTTATTTGAAATAGAAATATTTCATACCATTATACATATCTTTACTTACACTTTTGATAAATTTAATCATTAAAATGATCAGAAGTGTCAGTATATATATATAATATATATATTTATATATATATATATTAAGGGATGCACCTAAATTTCAGCACTGCATGGTGTGACACGCCTCTCAATATTCCGCTCTATGAAAGTGCATTCCATTGAGTTGCTCAAGGCCCATGCGAACGCTCCATTTATGTATTGCTCATGCTCACCGGAAAAGCAAAGTCCACTCAAATAATGTGCTGACAGGAAATTTCTATGTAGTATACTTGTTCCTGTTTGCAATAGCGCTACTGTGCTGTAACATGGTGTAGTAGGCCTATGTACTGGGCAATGCTCGTAAAATGACGCCAACCTATAGTGACGCTATGCTCTGCTCACATGCACTAGCTTTGTAAGACTATACATTTTTTGGATATAAAAAAAACAAAACAAAAAACAAAACTTTATATCTGATTCTGTTGCACAGAACTGAATAAAAATAATATATTGATTTTTAATATTAATATATTTTCTGTCCAATTTTATAGTGTTACTTTATATATGAAAATCAGCATATTAGAATGATTTCGGAAGGATCATGTGACACTGAAGACTGGGGTAATGACTGCTGAAAATTCAGCTCTGCCATCAGAGGACTACACTACATTTTAAAATCTATTAAAATTAAAAACACATTTTATTTTAAATTGTGATAATATTTCACAACATAATTTTTTTTTTAACAAAGAAATGCAGTCTAGGTGAGTGTAAGACACTTCTTTCAAAAACATTAAAAAATGTAATTATTCTAAATTTTGATAGGTGGTGTACAAATATCACAAAGTACAAATGACTCAGACAACTATATTCCAAGTCTTCAACAGCTTTTTGTAGCAAAAAGACTCAAATTTAAGCCACTACTCACTGATTATCACCTATTAACCGTTATTTATCAAGATTCATTGAAAAGATTTGACTCAAAAGAATTCGCCCTTTTTTTAAATTAATTAACAACTTTAGTTCAAAGACATTTACTATAGTTTGGCTTGGTATTTAGTAAACAAGTTGTTTTAACTACTTTAATATTACTTTATTGGGCATTTTGTCATTTGCCAGCCCCATTCCTCCAGAGAGTCACCACAATATCCCCCCCCCCCCCAAAAAAAAATCTTGTTCCACAAAAGAAAAAATGGCATATGGTTTTGTAACAACATGAAGGTGAGAAACCAATGACATAAATTTCAGGTGAGCTATCCCTTTTGCACGTTCCCATCATGCCACATCTCAACAAGAGCACCATCGAAGTACAGATCCCTGAGCATAGGTAAAAAAAAAAAAAAATTGTGCAAAGTAAATGACAAAAACAACAAGAACAAAAAGGGCCACCAGCTAATCTGAGTCCAGGGATATGGGGATGCAGTCCGATTCTTTCTTGTGTGGGGAGAAAAGAAAGAGGGGAACACAGACAATGGCATAGCTGATCAGAAACATTAGGCGCGGACCAGGCCTGGGCTCCTCGGCAGGTGGTCCGAGTCCGGAGCTCTTCGACGGCTCTTCTTAATCCTTTTCCAGCCGGGCTTCTCTTCCTGCCCCTGACCCCATGCTGTGATGAGGTTATCACCCAATGCAGCCCGGCTCTCTGGCCGCTTCAAAAAACACTACGGCTTTTATCAAACGCCCATTTATCTGCATGAAAGCCGTGCAATTTACCCAATAATATCTCCACTCCATACCAAAAAAAAGATAGAAAAACTGGCCTATTCAATGAAGAGAAAACATAATTTAAAACCTCTTTTGAAGGAAGAGTCTAACAATATGTACTATTACTACAAAGAGAGGAGTCCAAAGAGCTCAATGGGTAAGGAAAATGTTGAAACTTTAATTTATTTTAAAAAAAGCAACGAAAAGAGAAATTTAAAGGGTTTTTAAATGTATTAGGAAGAACAACTGGGGCAGGTTAAAACCTGGATATACAACTATATAACACTGGAAACTGGGACAAAACAAGTAAAGGAAATGACAAGGGTCAAGATGGCGGCAGTAAGAATTGCAGACTGTACTCTAGTTGCCCTACTTCATCGAGGTGCAGCGTCTCAAGCTGACAAAAGCTCAAGGATGCAGCTGAAGTGTCAGAGGTTTCAAAGCGAGAAATGGGAGAGTCAATGCGTGCCCACCCGCAGAGACATATGGGGAGGAATACAAAAAGTTTTTCTGGTGGAGTGTGTTTTTTCTCCCCTCGCCCTCCCCCTTTCTCTCTCTTGGTTTGGCATGGTATGAACAAAGACAGAGTGCATTTTAATATCATAGAAGTGCTGTGCCTTTGATTCCATAGAACGAATACTATTCAATTGCGTCCTCATTGGTTCATCTAGGCAGCGCCTGTCACTGATTGGATGATGCTGTTAAGCCTTGGAGGGATGGGAGAAAAGATGTCTTGTACACACTGACACACTAACACGGACACAATATGCATTCATGAAAATGCTTGCCAGTTTTAGGCTTTATGTGACAAGTCTTATTTCAAAATTTTTATTGTTGATGGGCCAACCGACTGGAGAGCAATGCGCATGCAGCTGTTTTTATGAAATGATCCGTATGGATTTCGAGACTTATTTTTATACGCCCCACTCTTTTGTGTATAGCTTTTTGTCTCTGATTCATGCATAACATTACATCCCATTCATGATCTCTTGTTCTCAAGGTTAATCTTTCTAACAGCCCTGACCAACTGGAGTAACTAAATGTCATTTCAAACAGAGGCATCACTCACCTGACCCACAAGAAGTGACACATAGGGGATACCATCTGGTCAGTCAGATCTGCCTCAAGCGTAAAGGGACTAATCCATGGATGAAGGTCAAGGGCCAGCAGACATCAGAGCATCAAGGCCGGGAATCAGCAAATCAACCTGCGAGGAAAGAGAGAGGGGATGTTCATTGCTTTAAAGACCAGAGAACGCAAAAAAAAAAAGTGGGAAAGGATGTCATGTCTCACACTGTGGATTCACGGCACATGTTCTTTCTATAGGCAAAGGTCTCTTCAGCTTATTAGAAAGTGGGATAACAGAGAGACTCTGGGTGTTCTTAATATAGTTCTAACAAGACAGACTGTGATAGACATTTGCAGTTCAGTCAAGGATGACAATTAATGCTAGTTAAGTTCCAAATGCAAGTAAAATTGGACTTGGAGAGTAAATACAAAAAGTGGACAGTAACATTATTGTAAGTGTAATATCCTTGCAATTTGAGTTGCAGGAAAACAATACTTTAGGATGCATTACATTGATCAAAAGTGACAGTAAAGACATTTATAATACTACAAAAGATTCTACTTTAAATTAATGCTATTTAAATCTATATATCAAAGAATCTTATCAAAGAAAAAGTATAAAAGTTTCCACAAAAAACTATTTTCAAGAACTCTAAAAGATTATGTGACACTGAAGACTGGA
Organism: Sinocyclocheilus grahami; assembly: GCF_001515645.1. Taxonomy (NCBI): domain Eukaryota; kingdom Metazoa; phylum Chordata; class Actinopteri; order Cypriniformes; family Cyprinidae; genus Sinocyclocheilus; species Sinocyclocheilus grahami. Next base: position 686,778 of record NW_015505872.1, read on the forward strand.
GTAATGGCTGCTGAAAATTCGGCTTTGCCATTACAGGAATATATTACATTTTTAAATAAAATAAAATACTGTAGTTTTTATCAAATAAATGCAGCCTTGGTGAGCATAAGAGATTGCTTTCAAAAACAGTAAAACATCTTACCAATATTGCTTTCATTTTACACTTAATTTTATTCAGTTGTATATAACCAGCTAGGGTCCAAAAATAAGCTTCAAATGTGAGTAAAAGTCTTGAGAGAATAAATAAAACAGCATTACTCTAGGTTGGCTAGTAACTTTATTTGGAAAATGTAGCATTATATGGTTTAAGTCAACTCTAACAACGATAGTTATAAGGAACTGCAACACACTGTAAGTTAAGTTGTAAGAATGATAATATGAACCCTGCTGATGCAAGTTACATGAGCAAATCAAACTAAATTTACTAAAGAAAAACTCTGTCTGTGGGACTCTATCTTATAACAACTTTTACCTCACTTGAAAATCTAGAATGCTTAGGGTTTTTATTTTTCTCGAGAACACATATGTGGAATATGCTTCACATTAAGCCACCAAAATGAAAATAATATGAGAAACAAAATCTTGTGTTTTATATTTTTGAGGCAGATGCCGTTCCATAAAGGAGACTACCTCATCTGACACAATGACTTGCACTGTTTATCACGAAAATGCAAGAAATAAACAGCTAAATAAATGTTATAAGGACAAAAATACATACAATATTGTCTTTATGAAAGTTTCATGGCTGATAAAAAAGGACAGTAAAATCCACACATTTCTCTCCACCCTAACAGCACTCAGCCTTCAAACAAACCTGACAACCTCCTGAGTGGATGTTTTATTCCCAACGAGAGGCAGGACACAAGCTTTGATACTACATAGATAACACACTTTTTTGAAGGCCTGATTATCATTCATGGATTCACCTAATCGGGGTCTAATTGAGAGCTATTTGCCGAGTGACACAGATTTGCATATCCTCGTCTCATTTGCAGAAGAGTGTGTGTGTATATGACAGAAGGAGGAGAGAGTGAGGGGCATTAGTTCCCTATGGAGACAGGGATCTGGACAATGGGCGGTTGGAAGATAGCATGAGGGGTTTGGGCGGACCTCCTGGTGAGCTGTAAAGCACAAACAACTCAGTGTTTCAGGAGATAAGAGAGAGAAAGCCTGTCTCAGCAATCACTATCATCTACTCGAGACCAAAATCATGAAACAACACATCATACAAGACCACACTAAACTACTGAGCTGCATCAGTGGAAACATCCACCAAACGTATACATCTAAAGGTATACAGTAGATATTACAGATATTTAAAGAGATAAAGTAAGATATGCAGAACTATATAGTATAGACATGCATTGTAATTCTCTAAAAAAGGTCACATAATATCTCAACAGTATAGAATAATATGAACAATGTAAGTAAATCATTAATGTAGGTAAAAGATTTTTACATGTATTTTTACTTTGCATAATAATAATAATAATAATAATAATAATACTAACCAACAATATCATCATCATTAACAACAATAATATTAATAATAATAAAAATTATTTTACACTTAATTTAATCTAACCATTTATAACCAACCACTGTCTAAAATTAACACTAGTTTAGATAGATAGATAGATAGATAGATAGATAGATAGATAGATAGATAGATAGATAGATAGATATGTTCTTCTACATACATTTATATTTTGTCTATATACATCTGTATACAAATCTACATTGCAAAATTTTTAGTCAATTTAAAGTATTTTAAAAAGATTATTATAATTTTTAGGTTTATTGTTTTTGCAACATTATTATTGCATATTTGTTTTTGTAACATAATTGTCTTTACTGTTGATTTTGATCAATTGAATGCATCCTTGATCAATAAAAGCATAAAAAAACAAAAAAATAACTTTTTAACAGTAGTGTAAACTTTTCACTTCACTCGCCATTGGCCATTTCACCACTCTCGCCATATGTGGCAAAAAGTTATTTTTGGACCTTGTATATAACCCAAGAACTTGTAAAACTTCTGGTTGTGCGTGTGTATGTTTGTGTGTGTGTGTGAGAGAGAAAGAAAAAGCGAGAGAATGTTTACATGCACAAACTCTCAGGAGGCCATGTTCGATTATTCCCTTGGCTATTGTGAATCTCCTCTACCGAACTCATGTGGGAAATGTAAATCCTCAAAGCAAGAAGCCTCACGGACTCAAAGTTTTCCAGTCTGTGTGAAGACTACTCCCTGTTAATGCTACAATAAAAATATGGATCACCTCATAAAAAAAAAAAGGGATTCCCTGACCAATGTGTTGACATGAGAACCTCTAGTTCTATGGAAACTGATGTAGAAAGAGGACGAGAGAAGATAGACTGACAGATAGAGAGAAAGATCAGTTAAGTAATGCCCATCTAATGTCACTTTCCACTTAGCGAACAATTTTCTAAATTCATAATTTCACAAGATGGGGGAAAAAAATAAAACCAAGGCCAATGTTATTTATGCAAATTTTACATAATTTTCACATCTGAATGTTAGCAAAACATCCCTATTGAGCTTTCAATGAAATAAGTCATAAATGTATTACAGTTGTAGCAAAAGGAGGAAATTTATTTTCTCAATTAAACCATCCATGTGGTCAAGCATTTGAGAGCTATTCACAACTGATTACAGTCATCACTCATTATCGATGGCATTTTGTTTACAGTAAAAATACCACAGCTACAGTCATGCAAATGTTTTATTGCTTCCTATGAAACACAAAATGAGAAAGACATGTCATGGAGCATAAATAAATCTCTGTACTTTTAAAGTTCATCTAGTTCCTTCTAGTCTTTGTTAAACTAGTCAAAAGCAAAAAGCCTGCATGTCCCTAGGATGAAAAAGCAGAGCGATGGTATGTGATTGATTATAATTGTGTTGACAGTCTTCTCTCATTCCTGGAATTGTTGGAAGATGAGCTTGCAGGATGATCCACAAACGCCTCATTGCTGCTGCAGATGACCTTCGCCCTACACATCGCGGCTGACTGGCAGTGGTGTATGTGTGCAGTGCTACAATCTATTTGTTCAAATGCAAAATGTGATTTGAGGACTACACGGTAATTTATCGACTTTAGTGTTCATTCATGTCAAACTTTCCAAAAAGCTATGATGGAAACAAATGCAGAACAACTGAATGGAGCATTTGAATTTGCATATCTGCAACTGAAAAAAACAACAAAAAAAATCACAAGAAACTATTTTTTGATAATATTAAATTACACAATTCTAAATTATCTAACAATAATACTAATACTAGAAATATCATATTAATATAAACATTAGATTTTTAAGATACCTACCATTCAACATTTTGGGGTCGGCAAGATTGATTTAAAAAAAATTATCTTGTTTACCAAGGCTGAATTTACTTGATAAAAAAATTCAGTAAAACACTGTACTATTGTGAAACATTATCAAAATGTAAAAATGTAATTTATTGTTAAAATTTAATTTATTCCTGTGATTAAATATGGCAAAGCTGAATTCAGCAGCCATTACTCCAGTCTACAGTGTCACAAAATCCTTAAGAAATCGCTCTAATATGTTGATTTCAAGAAACATTTCTTATTATTATCAATGATGAAAATAGTTAATATTCAAAAAAATATATATTTTTTTGTTTTCCTCCAGGATTCTTTGATTAAAAGAAAGTTCAAAAGAACATGCATTTGAAACATAACTATTTTTAAAACATTATAAATGTCTTTACTGTCACTTTTCATCGATTAAATACATCTTACTGAACAAAACATTCATTTATAAACAAACAAACTCAAATTCCAACTCAATATTTCATGTCCATTTATTTATTCATTTTCTTGAACGGCTGTTGAGAACACAGACAAAGACAGAGAGAACATGCACATGCACTGTCTACATTCAAACATTGTGTAAAGCAATCACTCCTAGTATTACAAGCATACTAGAACCATTATTTTTTGCTTATTCTTTTTTTCACCTTCCCTTCCTTTCTCACTATCCTGTCTCGCGTTTTTCAGTTCATTAGTAGTCCATATAAACAATTTCAATTACAATCATTCTCATTTTTACATGTTTACAACTTAGGCTGGAATTCCCTGCATCTGTAAAGGGGGATGTTTTATGCATCAAGGCACCGTGTGCGAACATGATTCTCACAGGGCTGATGTGGGACTCACAGGAGGTTAATCATATGAGTTACAGAGCATTAGAAACAAGGAGAGAAAAAATTTAGTGAAATGACAATCTGCTTTTCTCAACCCAGCGCTAGTGGGAGAAGCACCGAAAGGCTTGAATTTCCTTTAGGCTTCTACTGTCTGCCTTGTGCACCAGGAAGCAATCAGGAGTAACCTTATTACATAGAATAACAAGTACTATTTATACCACTGATCACACTTGTCTTATTTCTCTAATGGTGCCCAGATTCAATTGCAAATTGCTTGTGTCACTTTTCCCCCGCAACTCCTAAGAAGGTGTTGCTGACCTGTCCAAATGAATAAGAGGCAAGAGGTGGAAAACGGGAGAGCAGAAACGATAAAATGAGTGTGTAACTATGGTGAGACAAAAAGAAGGCGGACGGAGACTGAGCAACTCTAGAATTTCATAAAATGGGACTAGCGTAAATAAGTTATGACAGCTCGTTTGAGACGCCTCTATTTTTAAAACCAATTAAAAGATACATTAACACCAGAGGTCAAGGGCACTGCCATCTCTGTAGTTACAGCGTGTTTATGCAGTGAGGTCTTTACTGTATAAATGTTTAGCTATATTTCTACTATAAGGAAATATAATCCAATTTTATGCAATTGCCGGTCGTTATTTATTTTACAATTTGATTATGAGTGATTTAGTATTTAAAAAAAAAAAAAAAACCCTGCAGTACCCTACTTCTATGTTTAGCTTTCGAACAACGTCTCATATGTCAACACCATCCCTCCTCGCAGTTTCCATTTTCATGGGAAGCATGTAGCACTTTCAAAACGGTCTGTCCCGTCTTCATTCACAAATAAATGAATGCTGATACAGCACTATAACTCTCAATCATCTCCCTATGGGAATGTCTAGTCCACCAAGGCAAATTAGAGCTCACGTTCTCCCTTGGGAGAGCTTGCCCCATTTTACGACAATCCCAACTGTAAAACATGGGCCCTGATTTTCTTTTCAAAGTCTTTAAGGCTTGTATTATGAACACATACAACATTTTTCAGGCCTTCGTTGGTCGTCGCTGTCACAAACAATAGGTTCTCAAAGCAGGAGCTGAGAGAATCAAAAATTTCAATGCCAGACACATCTCTACTTGGTGACTGGACTTCAGACTCGGCACACAAAGAGACTGAAGGAGAGGAAATTTGCTGAAGAGGTTGCACGAAGGATTATGCTGTGATTTTAATTGAAAGGATTGTGAAATCGGCCCTATTCAGCTCATGGCATCTCACAGCTGGGGCACCGGGATGGAAGCCTACTTTAACGGCACACTGAATAACCACCCTCTCTACCCACAATCCACCTCTGTACCCTGATCTGGCATGCCAGCGTCTCATTGGCTTGTCCTCTGATTTCAGTTAAAGACCCCCTCCCCGACAACCCATTTGGCAGCGATGAGAGAAAAATAGCACCAGCAATCACTTGGAGGAGCCAACCAATCACGGTATCCGCACTAACATGGGCGCTATTACCCCCCAGTTTTACTATACAGAGAGGCGCATCTGAACAGATGAAAAGATGCAAACAAGTACATGAAAAAAATATGTTTATGAGCACAGTAGCTTGATCCTCACAAAGAGATGTAGCTAGAGAGACAGAAATAGACAGCAGCAGTAAAGACAAGTAGATGGGTAGAGAAAAACATGGCTGCCACAAGATAAAAAGGTTGTGCATATAATGCAAACAAAACAGGACCGAGACAGACCTGCATTTCCTGACTGAATGCACAAAGTTCAGTGAACCACACAAACCTCAAATTAAAAAGACATATCCCAAATTTGACAACACGCCGAAAACATTTCCTATCTATTAGAGAAACACAAGCACAAGCGTGCAGCATTGTCTGTGTATGCCTGTCACAGTATGATGGCATAGTGAACGTTCTGCCTTCCCATCTCGTCTCTTCCACCTTACTTAATTTACTTTTCAACTTTATTTTCTTGTTTTAGTATTAATTTTATGATATTTTCTTACAACTAGTCTTATAATGTAAGTGTACTATTATTTGTCATGTCAATAAAGTACACTGAAAAATAGAAAAGGAGAGAGAAATGTATGTTGTGAGAATGTGGAAGCAGTAATGTAGTAAAGTGAGAAATACAGAGGTGAGGGAGAAGAGGCAAACAATGAAGAATTTTGAATTTTCATTCTTTATGATAAAGGACAATAGAGAGGTGCTGATCACTTTCTTAGCATCTTCTATACTTGCACTAAGCAGGATTTGTGTGTATGTGTGTACATAAATACTTAAAAAGTGTGTGTGTGTGTGTGTGTGTGTGTTCATATTAAAAAGTAAAAATATACTTATACTATTTGTTTAATTGCAAAGCAAAAACTTTTATTTTAGGGGTATGGATAGTCTTTTATTTAGCTTTATGTAAAACAACGTTAGAAGCCTATGAGATGCCCTCTTTTAGACAGCTAAGTAAACACGAGTGTGTGTAAGAGAGAGGGAGAGAGAGGAAGAGACAGAGACAGAAACATGCCTCTGTTGGGCCTGAAATCTGCCACAGGCAAGAATGTCTTCTTGTTCAGACGGCCAATTATCACAAATGAGGCAACAATTAAATAATTAGCTAAAGCCCGATGTAACAGGCTATAGTCAGATTAAGACAAAAGACGGGACACAAAGCATGTGTAATTAAAAGAAGTCGGTGGAAACACTGGAATATATAAAAGCAATGCTTCACTAAACATAAAAAGTGATATTGTGCACCTATCAGGACAACATTATTCACGTTTATTTAGTAGTTGAAGTCATCGTTTTTTTACACCACATGAGCAAATAAACTTCATTCATCTTCATTGTTTTTACATTTTTAACGCACACACAGGAATTATTTCAGCAATATTTGTAGTTTATAGAAAGGTAGTGTAACTGTTGGTGGAGAAACAAAAATGTTTATACACAAAATTAGATTGTGTTCAGATTAGAATAGAAATGGCTAAATTAACAAGATAAAACAAGAATAAATATACAGTAACCAAAATAGAAAAAAGGAGGAGAATAAGAAAAAGCAGCTATTCTTCAAACTGTGCAAGGAATATCCTCATACCAGAGCAACACGGCAAGTGGAGCATTTAGATGTAAAGCAACATGTGCGTGAGTGAGTGTCTGTGTGCGACACAGAAACAGCATCTTGCTGCGACACAACAAATCTCCTTGGCTCAAGGATTTCACACCTAGGTGTAAATTGGAGCCTGTTTTGGCCAAGAGTAAACAGGTCTTTTCGTGTCGGGACCTGAGCACCATGCAAATCTAAATTCCATCTGTGTTAGTACAACTCAAAGCCCACTGCGTAACGTGCGAGAGATTCGCAACAAGCATGTATTTGAAACACAGAATGTAAACAGCAGATCATATCTGCTCTAAACCTCTCAGTGCCCCAGTATCTGTTCTCAAAAAGCAAGCGGCAAGGAGAGAAACCGAAAGTGAGAGACAGGAGGGGGTGGGGCGGAGGGCATCGTGGACTCCTGCTGTGGAGAGCCAACTGTGCCCTCTAATGGCTGCATATCAGCTGAGCAGAGATGGAAACATAATGTATATTTCAGTAAGTTGACTTCCAAGCTGTTCTTTCAGATGTTAGCTTACTATCACATTGGCGCCAAGACCTGTTTTGACTGTCAAAGCATTAAAAGCACGTCAAACGTAGTTGTGAATGGAAAATGCAGCTGGTTTCAAAACTATCATTGTAAATACATGAAGATCGCATGTTGCTGACAGGTTTTAAGAGAAGTCAAACAATATGAGACTATGCCACAATATGTTTGAATGTGCTCCAAGACATATTTCGTGTTCACACGCTCAGAAGTGCTCTCATGGGTACTAAACAATATCAGCACGAGAGTTGTAATTAAAACAAATCAATACAAATAATATAGAGAATTAATAAGAAATAATTAAGAAGGTAAACTTTTGACCTGAATTACATGGATTAATAAAACTTAACCACTCTTACCCTTGTGAAATCCCCCTTTACTTCCATGACAATTTTGCACCTTCTCGCTGACGAATGTAACATTATGAGCTGTTGTGTTTTTTTAAACAGATTTTTGATAGATTAGTAATGCAAAATCCCATAAGTATGGACATCAAAGTTAAAGGTGAGCTCTGCTCAGCTGAGAACAGCTGTTATGTGAGGTGTACTGCCGATTAGTCGATGGGATTGAGAGAGAGAAGCATCAGAAGGGGTCATCGCCATTGTGCACATGTCAAACAGTGGGGGCCATCTCACTGAGGATGCCTGTCTTGCTGGGCTCTTGTTCGGGCCGCCCATCCACAGCTAAAGGGGTTTAGATTGGCTAGGTGGGAGGAGGGATATTAGCTTTGGTCTTCACCCCACCTAAGGTGAGGAAACAAGAGAAGCGCAGCATTAACCCAACCCACCCAAACATTGGGCAGGAGAACCACGGCGGCTGAGAGCAAGACAATGAAGCTCCAGCAGAAAACCAGAGAAAAGATTCCGTGCCAGGGGTGGAAGGATGGAGACACGGAGGGAAAAATGCGGGCGGACAGGGGGAGGGCTCACAAAGGAGCGGTGCAGGGATGAAGACAGCCTTGAAGACACCTGAGAGACAGCGGCAGAGTGGAAAGCTACGGCTGATGTGTCAAAAGCAGCAAATGCGTTCTGACACGGGTCAGTCCCTCCCCTGCCTCTATAGGTCAGAACCCCATCACCCTGGCAACCGCTCAGACTGTGTATCTATGGCAGCGAGTGAAATGATTAACACAGATACATTTCAGCACTCCTCATCAACTTCATTAAACATTCAGACCTGCTAATACCTAGATATGGGTATAAATAGATACATGTTTAAAAATAAGACATGCAAAAAGAAACATCTAGACATACACTGTACATAACTGTGCAATAAGGACAAACTAATACACTTATTTTATCTCCACATTTTTTCTTGGTCACATTCTCGCATTCAGAGTTTGTCTTCAGGACAGTCCCAAGAGAACCACACTACTGACTACACCTTGAAGTATATTTGTGACACTGGAGCACAAAACCAGTCTTAAGTCGTGGGGTATATTTGTAGTAAATAAATAATTGTAAATAATTGTATGGGTCAAAATTGTATGGGTCAAAATTATTTACCAAAATTGTATGGGTCAAAATCATTAGGATATTAAGTAAAGATCATGTTCCACGAAGATATTTTGTAAATTTCCTACTGTAAATATATTAAAACCTAATTTTTGATTAGTAATAATGAATTGCTAAGGACTTCATTTGGACAACTTTAAAGGCAATTTTCTCAATATTTAGATTTTTTTGCACCCTCAGATTCACGATTTTCAAATAGTTGTATCTCGGCCAAATATTGTCCTATCCTAACAAACCATACATCAATGGAAAGCTTATTTATTCAGATTTCAGACGACGTATAAATGTGAAAAATTGACACTTATGACTGGTTTTGTGGTCCAGGGTCACATTTAGTAAAAATATAATAATGATTTAAAAAAAATTATAAAATAATCTATATATATAATTAACATTTTATTCTTTTACAAAGTAATGTAAAAACAAAAATAAAAACGAAATTGTGTTTGAGCATATATATATATATATATATATATGTGTGTGTGTGTGTGTGTGTGTGTGTGTGTGTGTGTGTGTGTGTGTGTGTGTGTGTATAAAACATTTTTTTACCCCTTAAAGATAAAATTGTTACTTTCAAAGATATTATCTGTGCCCTTTTTGCTCTAAATGAAACCCCACCCTGATATGGTCTATTTCTCCCCTTAGAGAAATGCGCCGTAACACAAGCTAGAACAAGAACAATCTCACTGCTCCATCACAGACACACACACCTTTAAGTGCATAAAAGGACGCACGCATGCACACACATTGAGGACATCTTCTTTCACTGGCTGCGGTTAGTACAATATTCTACTTTTGAAATGTATCTTCAGTTTTGGTCCAGATTGGATGACTCAGCTGAGCAAATTGTTTTAATGATAACTGAAATTAAATATCTTCAAGGAAAAATGTAAGGTCACATGGAATAATGAGACTCTTTCTATTCTGCTTGATGAAACATGAAAAATAGTGTTTGTAAACCCTGTTGTTAAAATCAAACATGCAACATCTAGGATCTGCATACAGATATTGAACCACTCTAGGAATGCTTTAAGAATTAAAATGACTGTATAATAACTTTTTTCCCTTGTTGTTTTATTATTATATTTTATCCCTACTTAATATGAAGTCCTACCAACACATTCTTACAAAATAAATTCAAGTTTTGAAAACAACACAGAATGTCTTCTGTGCAAATGAAAAAATTCTTGGGATGCATTCTTGGTGAAATGGCATGTAAATCATTTTATTTTATACTTTCAAAAATGTAAACCATGTTGTTATATAAATATTTGTTTATATTACACATTTCTTTCAGATCATTTGAAACATTCCTTGAAAAAAAAGTTAAAAAATGTAAAATAAAAGTAGTACATTGTAAAATGAAAAGGTAAATGGTAAAATAGGGGAAACTATATGGAGAACACATGTGGCATGCTTTTAATTATTTCGGAAAATTGTTTCAAATCATCCAGTTTGTAAAAACAAATAAATAAACTGACAGCTGTACTTACAATGGAAATGCATGGGGTAAACATAAAACAATTCAGTGGAAATGGAATGCACGCCAGAGTTGCTGTGCATAGAACTTTACTTGTATTTAACTTGCATTAATATTCATTCATTTTTGGGCATGATCAAATTATAAAATAAACAATAGAAATTATAAATAGCCCTCTTGGCTTAATAACTACATGGATGAAGTTAGTCTAAAAATAAGGGGGAAAAAACAATAATAATACCCAATATCCTACTAACAAAGTACACATTGTAATTCACGTGGTTTGAATGATTTCTCATTTGAACTTTCCAAGAAAGGGAATAAACAACAGATGAAGCATTTTTCAGGGAAAATTCAGTGTTTAAATATCTTTGAGTATTCCAGGAACAGAGAAGACCAATTCATTATAAATGTATTAGCATTTCTTTACATCATGTGAACAGCATAGCGACTAATTATATAAGTAATATTGCGCTAAAATACACAAGGGGTGGCTCCTAACCCCATGGAATATGGAGCTGAAATAACAATAAAAAACATCTACAGCCATTACTGGGGACTGAAAAATCAATTCTGTTTAGTGACATATTTTTATATATATATTTATCATTGATTATTAGAAATTATACAAAGACATGTAAATCTGGTCACTGAAGATGTTTTATAGACATTTTAGTTACTTTAAACATTTAAATGTTTTGGCTTGGTTGGCTCAATTAAAATAACAAATAATATAATAATAAACAAAGAAGAAATTATAATAATAATAAACAGAATGTATTGGACTGTAGTTAACTATAACTATAAACTAAATAATACAAATAAAAAAATACATTTAAAAAATAGATTATTAATATAATTTTTATTATTATTTATTTATAATTAAAAATAAGTCTGATCTGACCCATCATTGCAATACTTTTCTCTCTTTCTATCTCCGAACACTTGGACAGATGGTCATAAATCAGCATTTCTTTTCCAAAACAGCTCAAAACTGATGATAACATCAGCGCCTCATTAATATTGATGTGTGTATATAGTACACAGCAGAGATGGAGGGCTACCGTAATGAGCTCCATTATGAGTTAAGGGAGGAGCAGGAGAGTTGTGGTAAAGAACAGAGGCGCCACAGTTCTGTGCACTTTAGAAGGTACGGCCATGATCCAAAAAACAGCTTCAGCCCCATCGAGGGACTAATGACTGAACAGAGAACTGGAACAGCAAAGGGTGTGGGCTGAAACACAGAGGACCAGAGTGCTGTTTGTAAACTGTAAACAGAACCAGAATACTGACTCCTTCAAGCATTCTCATGTTACCTTGAGGTGACTTCTGAGGCAAAACTTAATGCAAAGGCCCACTCGGGCTCCAAGAGCTACTTCAAAGGGAAAGCCACAGCCCTCTTCCCAATGTGGTGTGGCGAGCACTCTGTATGTACCCTGACCTGATCTGAGCTGGCAGACAGCTGGGCCACATGGAGCCCCTTTCCGGCGCTTGGAGATCCAGTGCATCTGCCGCTGAGCCGAGCACAGGTTTCTACTGTATATTTAGAATTGACAGATTGCTGTGTATATTTCCCTGAGTTTTCTCTCTGACTTCCACAACCTTTTCTCTTCTCTGTCACTCTTTGTATGTACAGTAATGAGGCCTGCAGAGAGAGATAGAGAGAGAGATAGAGAGAACTAGAGAATAGGACTTCTCAGGAGAGAAGCGAGAAGTTGCAGCAAGGATGTTTGCATGCTGTTGTATGTGTGTACTCGTTATAGAATGCTGGATGTCTTCCCACATGTTGTGACTAAAGAGACGGTTTCAATGGAAGATGAATTAAGAAAAAAAAAAATTTCAAGTCTGAATGCCTATGTCTACTGAATTGTTATTCTGTCACCATGCAAAGTTATACAGTAATGACTTAGGACACAGTGAGTGATTAAAAAATTATTTAAGTACAATAATTTTTTTTTGGGCGCATTGAAAACGTCTTCACGTGCTTTGCCATTTCATTGGATTGGCATTTGGAGGCCATTTTGTGTGGGCACTGGAGGAGATGACAGTCGCTGCAAATAGACCAGATGCCTGCCACTGACAGAAACTTCATCAGGATAACACACTCTCTGAGTGTGAGAGAGAGAGAGGGAAGGGCTGGAAGACGAAAGAAATAAAGAAAACCTTGGATGCACTCATACACACACACACATACACTACCTGTACACTCATCTGCTCCATCTCTCTGGCTGTATGAGGACCTCTGTCATTTACCTCTCCCAGCCTGACTGTGACCTGACTGTAACCCTTCACGGCAGTTTTGTGTTATCATCTCAAGCTCTTGAGCCCAAAATTTCCCCGGTATTTACCAACAATTAGAACAGTGTGATCTATAAACAGACCAAACCTTCAGCAAGGCCACCAATCAAGGCTAGTGTGTTGTCAAGTAAAGAGCACTATGGATGATCAGCAGGCCATGGCTGATCTCACCACTACTTTCTCTGATAAAAAACAAAAAAAAACAAGGCCAGCAGACAATCAACAAAGAGGTCAGGTACAATAACAACAAAAATAAAATACAACAACAAAAAAAGGGACACACACACACAAATACTGGATCACTGTGCATCCTCTGTTATGTGGAAGTGTTTTATTATTAAAAAAGCAATTACTATTACTCAACTCCTTATGCAATATGAAAAACTGTCATCATAAAACATCATATGTAAGAGCTTCTCCCCCTTAAAAGAAAAAGACTATTACAATAACAGTACTTTTAACATTATTAATAAATATTAATAAAATAACATATCATTATAGAATATTTTCTTTGTACTGCACTGACAAAATATTCTAACTTTTCAGTTGGATTCAATAAAAAATAGATTTTTGTTTGAAGAAAACCGACCTCAGCTACTTGGACAACATGGTGTGTTTGATCTGGTAGGCTCGGAGCAGGAAGAAACAGACATACGTTTTCAAGGACGACAGACTAATTGGTCCTGTGTGTTATATTATGGACACGGGACTGTATCTTTGATACTGCAAAGCCAGGGTTGATTGCTTCAGGCCGGCCTTTGTGTGGGCAAATGTGCGTTTAATACATTTACATCCATATTTCCTTTCACACAGAGCGGGTATGCTATGGCATTGGAGACATTTTATTTTGCAAGTAAATGAGAAGGCAGTGCTACGTGATTCTAGAGGAGATTCCAATTAGCCCTTGAGCTCAAGCAAGAACAATTCGTAAGGTTGGACTTAAAGACACAGAATTCAAAACAAACAGAAAAAAAGAATAATGTTAGAATGCATAATTTACAAAAATGTCAAATTAAAATCTAAAATAATAATAAAATACAAACATAATAATAATAATAATAATAATAATAATAATTTTTAAGTTTAATATCAAATAAAATTTCACAGTATCTTAAAGCAACAACTGCACTTTTAAAAATGTTACTGTGTATTTTAAAATTCATACAGCATACTTTGTAACTTTAGAACTTTTCTACTCTTACTCCTTCTCTCTGTAGCACATCTACGGCACATCCCCCTGTTGTTCCCTATTGAAAGTTTGCATGACGAAAGCTTGTCAGAGAACAGGTCAGTTTTAATCTGACAGGGACATCCTCACAGCAATGTGCTTCTTGCCCTCTCTAAGCTTGCTCTTCCCCATTAAACAAAACTGACATCTTTAATAACATTTCTCAGCCCATCAGCTACAAGTCAGAGTCTGAGCAAACAAGGTTCTCTTCCATACTGGCTCTGAGAATAGTCTATTACTTTAACTATGTTAGCTTAGCTCATCTCATCTCAGAATGCAGGGTTTCACAAGGAGTCAGTATAGGAGAGGGATGTTTTCTTGGCTTCTTTCAAGTGTTGTAGATGGTTACTTTGATCAAAAAGGGTCTTTGGCAATTATTGTTTATATTACATTTTCTGTCATATGGTCTTTAATTTCTTCGTTTTGCACCCTTCTTCTTCTTCTTTACTCTTTTTGACTGAACTGCGAAGCACAAGAAAAAGGCTTCAAAAGTAGCTCCTGCTGCTAACGTTATGAATGATCGAAGCATGAGCAAAAGATATTACATGGCTGTTAAGAAGGATACAGACAGTGTAAGCAGGGGGTGCTGGTATATGGATGTGTTTGTGCATGTGTTTATGGGCCAAGTGTCATTGGGAAAAAGCACAGAAACATGTTTGAATATC
The DNA here is from genome assembly GCF_001515645.1 of Sinocyclocheilus grahami. Taxonomy (NCBI): domain Eukaryota; kingdom Metazoa; phylum Chordata; class Actinopteri; order Cypriniformes; family Cyprinidae; genus Sinocyclocheilus; species Sinocyclocheilus grahami. The sequence goes on from NW_015505872.1 coordinate 701,793, forward strand.
GGAGGCGATAAATAAGTGTAACTGTGAATGGAAGCACATAAAGCTACATGTCTGTTCTGCATAATGAGGCAGTTCTGCTCTCAGTGGTTAGTCGTGACGGTTTCTTTACATTCTCAGTACAGATATTAGTAAATAAATGTTATGAAAAACCTTTATTTACATTTTGAAGTTTGCCTGAACTGTATCTAATGAGTCAATCTACCCATTTCTAAATTCAATGACATGAAAGATAACACGGTCATTAAAAAAAAAACATATGCATGTAACACAAAGGGACATGATTCAGTCTTTAAAAAGTCTTCATCTCCACCATAGACATGCACATACCTAATTAATGACCTAACAATATATGAACTCTAAAGTCAATGTTGTAATGCGAAACTGATGTGGTATACAGTGATGCTAGAGCAATAGAGACAAGGTCTAGACAACATTGTGTGTGTATAAAACCTGTTGATAAGGTTGTGCACTGTCTGTGTGGAACATGGCCTCACACTGAGCAGTATGACTCCAGACATGTCTCCAGTAAGAAGAAAAATCTCTTTCTCCCACTCTCAATCCCTCTCACACATACTTTTAATGGGGCAATCGGTGTGCACTGCGAGTGTTTTTCCAATGAAAAAGCTCCGCTCTCGTTTGTCTCTCTTTTCGAGGAAAGACAGGCGGCCATCTGTTTCCCGCGATTCAGGTCCCGCCGCTGCTGAGGCACGGAGGAGAATGAGCTCGTAGGGATCACAGGTGGATCTGGCCGATGAGTTTGAAGAGGGTTTCCCTCTTGCAATCGTCGGCTGTGGACGAGAGTGAGCCACTGGAGGATGATGTTATTTCATTAACATTTTCTGATCCAGGGGCCAGTGCTCTGCTGGGTTCGTTATTTTTTCAGGCCATAACCCTCCAGCTCAGGTGAGCCGTCCTTTCTTCCTGTTTTCCATACAGAGATTGAGAAGGAATGGAAGAGGCCGTTTTTTTCCTCACACATCCATCAATTCCAGCATACGATTTATTCCAACATCGAGGCGATGCGTGAAAGCAGTTATGAGAAGATACCCCTATAGAGAGAAACGCTGGCCAGCTATCTCTCTATGGGTGAGACATCCTCTTTTAAGACTCCCTCCTTGACATCTCGCTCTAATGCCAGGGCATACGCAGCAGCAGCAGGTCGGGCTGTCGCTTCATTGCACACGATGGTGAGCTCCAAACATATCAGGCTGACTTGTTGAAAGACCTGGATAAAGGAGGTCCAGGTCTGAGCCTGAACAACCCAGGGGTCCTGGCCCGTCTCGGTTTGAGGATCAGAGATGAGCACAGAAGGTAAGCTTTGCTCACTTTCTAAAATTCACATAGCTGGTAAGTGTGCACGTTATGCTATGCCCACTTTCTAAAATCCACATAAGTGGTAAGTGTGCACGTTATGCTTTGACCACAATCTGTATGGCGGCTCCACTCCTCCCCCGCCCGCGGGTAGGGGTAAGAAGAATCACGGGTCAAAGGAAGGTAGGTGAAAGACCTAAGGGATGTGATCCAGACAGGGCGTATCCACTCATCACCTCAGTATCCACTCATTTCCTTCGGGGGTCTTACATCTGCCCTTATCTTCCCCTTCCTAATTCCCCTGAATCCTGCATGATAAGGGTTACGCGTTATTAACCTCATTCCCTTTCTTTGAGTTGGTTTAGACCCCGGTACCTTGGGCTCCACTCATCTAGTGTGTCTCTTTCGACACACTCTGGAAGCATCGCTCCCCTCACCATTGAGGGTTATTGTAAGCACGGTGCTTTCTTCCGAGCGTTTAATTCTCTGAGGAGTTGGATTCCTTGCTCCATGGGCTGTTCTCGTGGTATTGTTGAGCAGTGCTCCCCTTTTATCAAAGGGTTACCTGGAATGAGCACACTATTCCTCTGAATTCGGAGTTCTCCTCTCATGAGAAGTTGAGTTCTCTGTTTTCCAGAGCACCTGGAACCAGCAGCATCAGGTGAATTAGGCCCTTCCTCTGCCTCTCTGATGCGCTGAGTGTTTGGCTAGCTTGAAGTACGCTTACCATTCTGATTCTACAATTGCACTGTAGGTCGAGCCCCCTCTCATTGAGAGCTGGGTTTGTGCTCCCTCAGCTAAGGTAAACTACTGCTAGCCGTTCCAGCATTAGAACATGCTGTAGGTAGAGCTCCATTCTCGACTGAGAACTGGGTTTTTTGCTCCCTCAGCTAAGTAAATTGTTGCTAGCTGTTCCAGCTTTGGAACATGCTGCAGGTTGAGCTCCCTCTCGATTGAGAGCTGGATGTTTGCTCCCTCAGCTACAGATTTACTGCTAGCCACTCCAGAATTATAAGCCTTAAGATCGAGTTGATGACTTCTCAAACATAGCGTTTTGGGATGCACCATTTCCATCTATGGACTGCTCTTTCAGAGTGCCACGAGAACCCCTTAGAACGGTATTGTTTAAAATCCATGTTATGGTAAGTGTGCATGTGAAGTCTTTGTACACTTTCTAAAATCCACACAGTGTTAAGTTCGCACGCTAGTACTCTGCGTTCTTTTCTAGAATCCTGTATGGTAAGAGCTACGCGCAGCAGCTTCATGTTCTTTCTGAGTGGTTTAAAACCCCGGTTCCGCCTTGGGCACCTACTTTAACAGGGTGTTGCTACTAGGGGCCTGTTGAGACAGTTCCTTCAGCATATACAGAGAAACGTGCAGTAGCCCCTGTGTGACAGGCCAAGACTAGTATGATTCTAGGCTTTTTGTCATATTCCCTTAAAGGAATCTATTCCTGATTCCAAGCCTTGAGCTCTACCCTGGGAGCAGGAGTTCTGGCCCTAACAGGTAAGCTTTTTGGGGTATGTAGCCTAGGCCTTTGGCCATAGGGGATAATGTCACTGACAGCCGTCTATGTCCCAGGGGCAACTCCCATGGCAATATGGTAGCGTTGGTACTTAGTGCTCGCCATGGTTTCTGGCATGCACTCCCCTCAGCATGGCAGCGTGGGTATACCATTCCCCATAGCGACCCCTAGAGGACGCAGTTCGAAGTTCCCATGAAAGGGAACGTCTCAGGTTACTTATGTAACCATGGTTCCCTGAGTAGGGAACGAGACACTGCGTCCTCTATGTTTCTTGCCATGTTGTGGACGCAAGCTTCAGACGAAGAAGTGGATGATGTGTTCTCCCGGCGCCTATTTATACTATAGTCGCACCGGTAGTGACGTCATGGCTGTCGCCGGCCAACGTGTTGTTGGGGTTTTTTCAATGTATGCTTCAGACATGAGTCACGATGAGGCATTTCCCCATAGAGACCCCTAGAGGACGCAGTGTCTCGTTCCCTACTCAGGGAACCATGGTTACATAAGTAACATGAGACGTTTTTATTTCTGAAAACGTATGTTTCAATAAGTAACTACAGAAAATTTGGGATGTCAGTGTGTGCAGTTCTGGATAACAAAACCTCAAAGTATCATCAAGTTATGTTTACCACATGCTTTATATTACTCATAAATTGAAAAACACAATTATAGAACCCTATAGGAAACTCTCGAAGGAACCAGCAGTGAATACGTCTTCCGGGTTCTGACATCATACCTGCACCACCCTATACAACATTTTAATAAGAATATATACATGCTATTTATTTTTTGCACTGCACTGAATGTCCTTTCTCATAATAGTTGTGATAAATCTGCACAGTATCAGTAGAGGCCTAACATATATATTTATACAGTATATAAAATACTCCATTAGCAGCATCCAGTGCCTCCACATCACACAAGTGCTACTGTACATAATAACAGCGCATCTGGCCACCTGTTCAGTAAGGGGGAGAAATACCTGTGCGTAGGAGATTCAGAGGAGCCCTGACACATTATGCTCTTTTCAAAAGCACATAATCAGGAAGTGACACCAGTCCTTCCTACATCTTCATCTTTTAATTAGCCAGGTAGATGGGGCTAATCACAAACATCTCCGCTCTGACAAAAATAGAGGGAAAAGAAAGGAATGAAGAAAGGAATGGAGAATGGAAAATAAAAATAACATGGTCCGCAGATGGTGCCTGTGACATCCTGTTTCACTCAAGATGGATAGCAGGCAGGGGAGAGATGGATACCACAAGCCCATCAGTAAGGGGAGCGAGACAGAGACAGATGAGCAGGGAAATGTGCATATGCCAGCGTGTTCACAAACTCATGTAAGGGAAACAGGTCAATAATTTAGCTCAAAGGGAATCATTTAAGATTTTAAAGGGAACTCCACCAATAATATGTAAGGGAATTAGGACAGAATCACAGTTTTACGGCTGATCACTGAGACGGCCAGCGAGTCAGTGAACGAGCAGTATGACATCAATTCTGCAATGGATATAGTGCAAAATATCCAAAATATAGTGAAAACACTATTAATTAGCATAGTAACAAGGTCGGCAGTTTAAGACATTAACTTGTGAGCACAAAACACAAGATACTTCTCTTTTCAATATAAATAATGCTTTCCATGTTTCCATGTGACGGTCAAGCGGTGCATCTCTTTTGACCATTATTCTTGATAACTTGCCCCCAAAATTGACAATCTCCTTGGAATTGTCAATAAGTGTTCTTTTGTTTAAATGCTGTGAGCTACTCAAAGCTGCTAGTTGGTTCAGGCTTGGGGGCCAGGATCTGATTTATGACATCCTGTTGTCTTGGGCCTCTTGTGGAATGTTTTGACTCCTCGTGCCTCAACCATGTTTTGACCAAATCTTAGATTGTCTGATTCGGTCTGATATCCTACACTCATCTCCCTGTGAAGGCTACTAGCACCTTCTCTCTCCCTTCCCATACCTTACCTTCTTCTCTCACTATTTAATCAAAACGTTGTCTTGATCTTTGCTAAAAGTTTACCTCTCACTTTAAATGGTATTCCACATCTTGCTGTGGTGATCACAGTGGCAGTTGTTACTGCTAGTTGAGCACAACGCATGTCAACAACTGCTTTTTTAAAGCTGAGCCACTGTTTATGGCGCTTGAAAAGACAAAGACACAGGTCAGGAAGAACCTTGAAGAGATAGTTATGAAAATTTGCTGTTAATTTACTCACCATCAGGCTATCCAAGATGTAGATTTTTTGTCTTTAAAAAAACAGTCACTCTGTTTTCGGACATGCCCGACAGTGATCCAGTTCCTACAAACAGGAAACAGTTTAGCGTTGAACTTGCATTTTATGAACCACCAAGGACCATGGTTTCAGCTAAACATCTTCCTTCCTTTACTTCACTTTAAATGACCTGAGCGTGTGTAAATTAACAGCAAATTTTCATTTTTGGGTGAACTATTCCTTTACTAGTTCTTGATATGCATGACTACAAACAACAACAACAAAATGCAGTGGGCAAGGTTTTAGACCACCGGCTAAAATGAAAGCAATCTGAAAAAAGACTGTGCACTTTGCAGAGCTGAACTGAGATTGCCTTTTAAATTTCTCCACAGATTGTAATTGCCACAGCAAACAGAATGCATAACCTTAAATCTGTCTTCAAAGAAGTAGAATTAAAATGGAATGAAAATATATATTTTAATAAGATTTGATAAATATTAATTAATTGACCGCAACAATAACAAACATGTTTGAAATAAAAGTGGAATAATAATAATAATTGTAAAGTAATTTAAATGTAATTATTTATGTTCTGTCTCTTGTGGCAGACTGAAATTGTTCTGTTGTGCATGTCTGATAGGTTGTACTGAAAATCTCTGGGAGTGCTGATTTAAGATCAGTATTCCTCCAATCCATAAGAGTGCTGGGCCTCTTTAAACACATCTGACACAGATCTTCCCAGTCATCCCCTGACATTCTGTATATTGAAAATGTAGAACTACAATTAAACTCCACTAGTTTAAGTCTAAGATATATAATAATTTTATTAATGTTGATTTAGAAAACTTCAAATTTATTCTCAACCATCTGACATATGGTATATATAATAACATACTAAAAGTGTGAGATGCATACAAGGGCAAATGTAATTTAGTAAGCCATCTTAATAAATATCAGGATGCAATTCTGCCTGTTGTTTCTCATTCTTACATTTGTCATTTTCTGATTAAAGCTCATAATAGATGCACACTTTATGGCTAATGTGGACGATGCATTCTAATCCACATTGATTGCATGTCACATTGTTGTAATTACAAGCCCGACATGTATACTTTCCATGCTTGCACGCTATTCCTCTCCCTCCACCTCTTTTCCTTTATAACCCTCTGACATTTGTGTTTTTCTTTGCTTAAAATGACCCTGATGGTGTTCAAGGGAAGTTAGAAAAGGACAAAATCAATACTCAAAAAGAAACAGACCCTGAATTAGGTCTGGGCGATAAAACGGTATCGATATTTATCGATGGTACACCCTCTTCGATAACGATAGAAAAAATGTCCGATATAGGCACATGCTATGAGTGACGCAGACCACACACAAAAACACGAACACATGCTGAAATGAGTGCTGTACCTGCCTGTGATGAGGAGATTGTGAATAAAAAAAAAGAATATTAGTCGAATTTAAAATAAACATTTGCATTTGAATGCAAAATAGTACAATCAAATGTTAGGTGTGCGTCTGGGAGCGTCATTAGTGGAGCACGAGATGTGGTGATGATGCTGTAAGTGACGTTGTTGCATTTTAATGTTTTAAAAGTCTAGCTCACAAGACGGGCAGTTGTTGCGTCATTCATTCAAAATATTAGAGAAATATAGTAGCTCAATGCGTAGAAGATCTTGATTAGGTTAAAACCATAGACTGTGGTTAAAACCGAAACCAAGTCATTCACACAGAACAAATATACAGCGCATTTTTAGACGACAAGTACGACTGCTGCTCTCACGTCTCACACAAGAGATTTATAGAAAGCCATGCAAATTTAAAACAGTTTAAACTTTTAGAAAACTCGTTTCACTGCATCTCATTTGTTTTTAAAGGCAATCTGTGTGATGAGTGATTCGGCTCTTTGTATTAAGCAATGCATAAATACATTATGCTGTTTTGTTCATAATTGTTTATGTAATTTAAATGCACGTTTTTCTTTTTATATACAGTTATTTCCTTTGCGTTGGCAATTTAATCAAATTACATTATTTTGCTCATTGTGCCCTCCTGTGGCTTCGAGAGACAAGCCAAAAGTTTCCTTCAGACCTATTTAATCTGCATATAAAACATTAGAAATTAGATATTTGTTTAATTTTTATTTTGTGTTTGACTGTTAAAAAAATATATTTGTTGTTTGTCTCAATAAATTGGGTTAATTTAAAAATACAGTGGTTACATTTAAACGTTTTTTTTTCTATTGCTCTGCTTTAAAAAAGATTATAAAAAATGTCAATAATTATCGATACCGAACGATATGAAACGTCTCCAGGTTACGTATGTAACCATGGTTCCCCGAAGGAACGAGACGCTGCGTCGAGATCACTTTGGGAACACCCCTGCATAACTGCGTTCTGAAGCACGTGTCAAATCAGCCCAATGGAGAAGCGAGACGTCACGGGTGGGGTGACGTATGCACCAGAAAGTATAAAAGCGCATCTGGCAGAGCGCAAACCAGCTTTGATGAAGTAGCGCCTGCAGGGATGCAGGGAGCATGGCAAAGAGACGCAGTGTCTCGTTCCCTCTGGGAACCATGGTTACATACGTAACCTAGAGACGTTCCCCTTCAGGAACTCGAGCTGCATCGAGATCGCTTTGGGAACGAGAATACCCACTGCACCATACTACCAAGTCCCTGCCTGTGTGTGTATCTTACGAGCACATCACGAAGAGAGAACTTGGGAACCAGGGGTAGATGCCAGGTCTAGGTTGTAAAAGTGGACAAAAGTGTGTGGAGAGGACCAGCACAAATGTACTGCAAGCACGCCTAAATAAGTGGTTCTCTGTAGTGGAGAAAGAACACTCTTCTTGGCATTTTGTCTTAACCCCATCTGTCTCATATGGGCAAGGACGACAACTCAATGGCGAGCCGCCATCTGCTCCGATTGAGCTAGTATTAACCAATCGTCGATATAATATAGTATGCGGATGCCCTGGAGTCGCAGAGGAGCCAGAGCAGCATCCACACACTTCCTGAAAGTATGGGGTGAGAGTGACAGGCCGAAGGGAAAAACTCAATATTGGTATGCTTCGCCCCCGAAAGCAAACCTCAGGAACTTCCAGTATTGAGGGAGGATGGAAACATGGAAATAAGCGTCTTTGAGATCTATCATAACAAACCAGTCCTCGGACTGGATCTGAGATACTATCTGCAAGCTCTCCCGTGCCGTACCGTCGCAGGGCGGCAGCTGGGAATTTCGCTCGTTGGAGCTCACTGAGCCCTGAAGCACCGAGGGTGGCAGGGGTATCAGTGACTCTCCGTGAGGGCACTGAGGAGGATCGGGCACCGTATACTGAGGTGTTATCCTTTCCTCCCCAGGTGGGGCTGCCATCAGGGGCCTGACGATGTTGGTGTCAGGCCCATTTAGTCGAGGTCCTCTTCGACAAAATAACGGTCCGCAGATCCATCTTCGGTCTAGAAGACCCCAACTGAGAGCGTCGCCCCGACCCCCGTTCTTTTTGCGGAGGCGTGCGGGTTGCAACGCTCTGTTTTTGTGACTGGCGGTATGAGGAGCTTGACGGCTGGGGCTGTTCCCGCTCAGCAGCCCCATGGGCCTGGGAGCGACGAGGGAGGAACCATTGAAACGCAGCCGCTTGCTCTCTCGCCTCCTGAAACCTCTCGACGACAGTGTTGACTGTGTCGCCGAAAAGGCCAGAGGGCGAAAGCGGGGTGTCTAGGAGGAAGAATCTGTCCTTATCTTGGACAGATTCAACCACTGATGCCGCTCCGTGGCCACCATTGCTGCCACTGAACGGCCGATAGCTCTAGCTGTTTCTTTGGTGGCTCGGAGGGACAAATCTGTGGCCCGACGCAGTTCAGCTACCACGTCGGATTCCCCCTCCTCCCCGTCATCCAGGTCCTTGAGCAGGTCAGCCTGGTACGCTTGTAACACCGCCATGGTGTGCAAGTTGGCATCGCCCCATTTCCCTTCTCATTCAGCCCCACGATATTGGAATAATTAGAGACTGTGGGGCTATAGATACGGGAAGAATATGTTTTTTCCCACGATCTTGACACCTCGGCATGGAGATCGGGAAAAAAACGGAAGGCCCCGTCGTGAAAGCTGTGACCTCGCTCTCAGGAAACGCTGTTTCTCGGCTGGCCAATCGATATTTAATTTGGCTACAGCACGAGTCACAACCTCCACGAGCTCCTCGTACTCGAGGGACTGCGGTGGCGAGTCCACAGTCTCCTCTGTCTCGACACTCATCTCCTTTACCTCGGAGGAGGAAGATAGATGAAGTGCCTGGCTCTCTCTCCGGAGGGGAAGTAACCGCAGCGCGGGCTTCTGAACCCTGAGAGAGAGCCGCGGATCTAGCGGGTGAGGACCAAGAAAAGGACGAGCCCGTCTCAGATCCCTCCGCTAAATCCACTTGCGATCCCCATGACACCAGTCTGCGCTGTGCCTCGGCAACAGAGGGACCGCTGCCAGTGGGATCGCGAACATGGCCGCTCTCATCAAACACGGCCAGGCGAGAGTGGAGCATGCACAGCGAGAGCAGCTCGCAGTCATGACAATCAGCCCCCTCGAGAGCTGACCGCGCATGCTCTGCTCCCAAACAAACGACACACAAATCGTGTGTATCCCCCACCACCAGATATCGTGGGCAGGAGGAACACAGCGTTTGTAATGCTGTTTGGTCGCTTTTTCATGATTGTTTTTTATATATGCTTGTGTGAACAGACAACAGTAAATAGACAGACACATACACAGAGCGCTACTGAAGAGCAGAAGCTTGTTTGCGCTCTGCTGGATGCACTTTTATACTTTCTGGTGCTTACGTCACCCCGCCCGTGACGTCTCGCTACTCCATTGGGCTGATTTGACACGTGCTTCAGAACACGGTCACGCAGGGGCGTTCCCAAAGCGATCTCGACGCAGCTCAAGTTCCTGAAGGGGAACATTATATAGTTGATAAATTTTTTAGCTATATCGCCCAGCCCTACCCTGAATACGTTTCTCTCCCTATCTTTTTTTTCTGGGATGCAGGCTATTTTTTGTAGATATTGAACATAAGGACAGTAAGCTTTAAGAATGGCCACTCTCGAAGGGAGGGTGCTCAATTTAAATCATGCCTGATGAAAGCTTGCTGTGTTTGGTTACCTTCATGAGGGTATATTTTGAGGATGTCTAAAGTAGAGCTGAGAAACAGGTTCAAATCCACTTCAGACCCCTGTCCCATTAGTCTCTACTTCAGTGTGCATTCCCTCCCACTTTGCTTTTCCTTCTCTCTGTCTCAACCCTGGACTATTAATATTGTTCTTATTTCAGCCTTCCATTTCCTAAGTGACCCCGCAGCCTTCCGTTCTTCCCCCAGATTTTGCCATCTCTTCAGATAGAAGAACCTGCAACAAGTGGCAAAGGTCCCTCGGAACGCAAAGCTTTCTGTTTGCAATTGTCTCTCCCTCACTGTAAGTCATCCTCTTCCCTTTTTACGGCAACCTCACATTGCTCATCTTGGCCAGAGCATCAGATTATTTTTTTCATAACCTCTCGATTTTTACATTCCCTTCTGCCCTTTTAAACAGGCAAATTATTTTAATTATTTTCTCTAGCCCTTATTCCTTTTTCTTTGCCCCACTCATTCATTTTCATGAGTCATTAATGTTACATTGTCTCTCTTCCCTACTGACCATAGAGTAGTTGAACTCATTTGTGCAGGGCAAAAGCCCATTCAGAGGACAGTGAGGACTTTGACATGCTGATCATATGACCTATACCCTTGTAATACAAATTGCCCATCACTCCAACAATCTATTGCCTTCTATCAGGCTTCACAAAGAATCATTTTTCAGTTCAAATATATTACTTTAGACGTAAATCTTTGGCTTTCTTTTGTTTTCAATTCAGTAGTCTTTGAAGAAAAAACTAGTGCACATTATACATTTCTATGAAATTCTATGAAAATATATTGTGCATCCATTCAACAATTAACACTTCTGATCTCGATCCTCTGCAAACCACACTCTCTGTATAAGATTTCATGACCCACTTTGAAAGCAGTTCTCAAACACCCCTGATGCGACCCACGGCCCGGCCGTGTCACCTTGCTTGATACCATCTCATATGAAACAACACTCCAGTTCCTAACCAAGCTTCATGCAATAACCTGGATCTTGGTTTCCCCACTTTTCAACTACATCTCCGGTGATCTTCTGCCTTATTTTTAAAACATCTTTAACTAGTGGAGCTAGATAAGCTTGTGCAAATCCAATATGACAACACTTTAGGCCTCTTAACTGTGACTTTATGGTGGCAATTTACTTTTTTGTGATTACTGGTGACCATAATTTTTTTCTCTTTTTTGGTTGGATGAGATAGAAAGATGTAGAGAATTAGAAAGAGAGAAATCCAAGAAGCAAAAACATGTGCACTCCATTAAAATGTTAATCTTCATAGAAGTTAACTTTCATAGAAGTGAAATACCAATAACTCCAAAACAAAAGACACTTTAGGCCTCCACGCTTCGACTTAATGGTCCCATTATTTATTGAGATTATTTGTGACTATAAAATTACCCAACTCTTTTTGATTGCCACAAAATTATCTGCATACTGCACAGTGTAGTCTGAACCAATTTCAGAGGTAAATGGCGAATGTCCAAACTATTGAATTTGATTTGAACTGGATATATAAGATTTCAAACTGAAGGTAAGAAATACATTTTCAGAACTGTGGTTTTTAACTTGAAAAGTTTGTCAAGATAGCCTTGAACTTTGGAATTCAAAGCCTGAAGCTTGACAAAAGACTTGTTTGAAAGTTGTAAGAAACAGAACAATGATAGACTCTTCGTATAGGAACTTTTTTTGTTAACCGTTAATAATTAATTGTTAATAATATTTTTTCCACAAAGCTTTACCTTTGTTGAATTTCCTTGAATAGCATTTACTTTTTCTGCATACTGCACAGTGTAGTCTGAACCAATTTCAGAGGTAAATGGCGAATGTCCAAACTATTGAATTTGATTTGAACTGGATATACAGTGGGGCAAAAAAGTATTTAGTCAGCCACCAATTGTGCAAGTATTTTTCCACAAAGCTTTACCTTTGTTGAATTTCCTTGAATAGCATTTACTTTTCCTGTCATGCTGATTCAAACACCAAAAGTTATGGTTGTACCATCATGTAATCTGTCTGGACTGGATAGAAACATGTGAAGTACAGGGTAGAGAGGCCTAATGGTTAGAGGGTCGGACTTGTAAACCAAAGGTCGCGGGTTCGAGTCTCGGTAACGGCAGGGAGGTGTAGGTGGGTGGAGTGAATGTACATCGCACTCTTCCACCCTCTATACCATGACTAAGTTGAGACCCTTGAGCAAGGCATTTATTGAAGCTCAGATTGTCTAAAGTCTTTCCTGTCTGTACTGAGGTAAATTTAACTAGCCTTCAATAACAAACCGATTTTCGTAACAACCACAAACTAGCACTAAACATGAAAAAAAATCGAACAGCTGAAAAGTTTAAACTGCAACCTGCATCACAAACCACAGCAAAACACAGTACAAAAAAGTGCCATTGGACACATTTGGCATACAGTAATTTCCTCTGCTTCATAGCCATTAATCAACATTTGTGAAGGGCACAGTGTGCTGGAACCCAGAGAGAAAGACTTATCTTTAAGTTGAGCTAAGTAATTGTCTTAAGCTTGTGCTTCCATCACTAGCACACAGAGACCTAATCATACCTCAGATTGCTCTGCATAGCTCTTGAGAGAGGCATGCTGGGACAGGGTTTGAATGAGAACCAATGGGGAACCTTCTCAATGAGGTCGGACGCTGCCATGGTTACTATACAGCAGGGCCTTGGAGACTGTCGTGTAGCTCTGGTATGGCTAATGACAGGATGTTTAAACATGGCATAGATTTGAAAGGCCGACTTGTGTGAATAAACTGCTCAAAACCGTGCAAAATGTGAGCTGAAAGGGGGAGAGGGGGAGTAATTATCAGTATACGTTGGCTGTAATGACTGGAGGTGTCAAAGTTTATTTACAGATGATGGCACATCACTGGACTCATTAATATAGCCCAGGCGTTTTGCGTTTAATACAAATTAACTCCTCTCAGTAGCCTGTCACACATTCAAACACATCAGCCTGCCTGGCCATATGCATTATTCAACAAGGCAAGGTCAACAGTTAAAAATAAACTTCTTATTTGTGAAAAGGGCTCACTTAGCCAACCTATTCATCATAACATGCTCCTGTAAGCATCAATCAACAGACAGGCTGTTATTCACCAGCACAGAATGACCCACAGAAATCCGTACTGTGCCATGCTGCTATTTTAACCCCACAGACCCTGGGGGATCTACAGCCCAAATGCATCGGCTTTCCATGCAAATGTACAAGAACAGAGAGAGTGATTACAGAGAGACCGAATTACAGAGTCAACAATTGTTTTGACATATTATAAAGAAATATTAAATCATAGATTAATTATTTGTTTTGTAGACAAAAACAAGTTTGTCAGTGTACTTTATTCATTTGGAGCCAATCAAAATTTAGTTTTGAGTTTTTATGAATAATCTTCTGTTGTCTGACATTTACCCTGAAACCAGCTGAGATGAGAAGAATTTTAAATTAAAGAGATAAAAAAGCAACATAATTTGATTTATTCAAATTCTTGGTATTTAAAAGGAATACTCTGAATTTTAAAAAGACTGATCTCAGTTGAGCCTTTATATTGAGGTCTTCATTCCACCAAAATCTATTGTTCTGTAATGCCAAGCCAGCAGAGGGAGCCCTCACCCGAGTACTGACTGTGTTCCACTCATTCTGCTTCCTCTACACTCATTTCCTGTTTGGTTCCTTTATAGCCAGAGACTGTGCTCATGCTCATGGTGAAGTATTGCCAGTTAAACCTGCCTTATCAAGCGTTCGCTATTGTGATTCTGATTGCCTGTTCTGTGTATGATTCTGCCTGTATACTGACCTAACATTTACCTGGATTATTCCCCTTGCTTAGTTTGCCTGATCGGACGGATGTGTGTGTTTGGACCTTTTACCTGCCTGTTCACTCTAGCCTTCTGATTGCCCCTGTAAGTGTTGTTACATTGGCTTGTCATTCTGGTTTCGACCTTCTGCCTGCCTTGACGTTCCTGTTTACTGAAACTGTCCTCAGTAAACTCCTGCAAATGGATTCAGACTCAGCCTCAGCGTCCTCATTACAGAATACTTCGCCACCAATGAATCCAGCGGAAGTTTCTAACCTGCAAACAGCATTTGCCTACCAAAGTGAGATATTAAAGGGCTACCGGGAACAACTCATAAACCTTCAAGCAGTTAATGGACATCTAACTCATTACATCCAATTGCTCCCCGCACCAATGCCCGAAAACGGTAAGCTTTGCTCTACCTGATAAATTTGATGGCACGGCCGAACAGTGTAGAGGGATTTGTTCGCCAAGCAAGGATCTATTTTGATCATCAAGGGGATAAATTTGAGTCTGATGGGAAGAAATGTGCATTTCTGATGACTTTGTTAACTGGCAGAGCGGTCGACTGGGCGGCTGCTGTTTGGGACACAGATCCAAGATTCAAAACCTCTGTAGATTACTTCATTCAACAGCTTCGTGAGATGTTTGAATATCCCGCAGGGGGCAAGAGCATTTCTACTCAGATATTAAATATCTCACAAGGTAATCGCACTGCTGCTGAGTATGCGGTAGAATTCAGAACAATCGCCGCTCAAAGTGGATTTAACGATACTTCTCTTAAGGCGATCTTTCAGCAAAACCTGAACCTCGAACTGCAATCTGAACTTGTTTGTAAAGGAGAGGGTCTATCTTTTTCTGACTTTGTAACGCTAACCATTAAGATTGATAACCTGATGAGACAAGTCCCGAAACACCGCTGCTGAGTATGGGGTAGAATTCAGAACAATCAAAGTGGATTTAATGATACTTCTCTTAAGGTGATCTTTCAGAAAAGTCTGAACCTCGAACTGCAATCTGAACTTGTTTGTAAAGGAGAGGGTCTATCTTTTTCTGACTTTGTAACGCTAACCATTAAGATTGATAACCTGATGAGACAAGTCCCGAAAAGAAGAAGAGTTAGAGGATTCCATCATGAGCCACTAAGTCCCTCTCAGCTGTTAACTCCAACCGACGGCAACGAACCCATGCAACTCGGTACCTCCAGATTATCTGAGGAGGAAAGAACAAGGCGTCGGGCAGCTTAATTTATGCTATTACTGTGGTGAGGCAGGCCACTGCAGCCCTGGATGTCCACACAAGCCTCAAGCAGCTTCGAGGGTGAATACTGAGACTTTCTCACTGTTAAGTAATAAGTCATTCATACTCCCCGTCACAATTAAAACTGAAAATGTCTCTCTTGAATTCACAGCGATGATCGACTCAGGAGCTGCCCTGAACTTAATAAACAAGAGCATTGTTGACAAATATAATTTTCCCACTCAACCTTGCACCCCCCGATCAAGATTAAAGCAACTGACTACACACTCCTTGGAGAGGGAATTACTCAACAAACAAGAACACTCTCCCTCCATGTTGGTGTATTCCATCAAGAGTCCATTACCCTGTATGTTGTCCACTCCCCTAAACATGAAATCATCCTCGGATATCCCTGGCTATCGGTTCATGACCCTGACATCTCCTGGCATCATGGTGAGCTAACCCAGTGGTCCAGGTTTTGTATTAATCACTGTTTTGCTACACAGCCCCAAACATGTCTCGCAACCAGCATCGAAAGCCCAGTGACCCACAAGATTCTGAACATCCCCTCTTGCTACAATGACCTGTCAGAAGCGTTCAGCAAGACCAAGGCCACACGTTTGCCACCCCACCAACTGTGGGATTGCGCAATAGACTTACTTCCTAACGCCATGCCACCCAAGAGTAAAGTTTACCCGCTATCCAGAATTGAAAGCCAGGCCATGGAGGAATACATCGAGGAAGCCCTTGAGCTCAGGTTTCATCCATCCTTCCACATCACCAGCCGCTGCAGGGTTTTTCTTCGTCGAAAAGAAGGATGGAGGATTAAGACCCTGCATTGATTACAGAGGACTCAACAACACAACAGTTAAATTTCGCTATCCACTACCATTAGTTCCATCCGCCCTCGAACAACTCCGTGAAGCCACCATCTACACCAAGCTTGACCTAAGAAGTGCGTACAATCTGATTAGGATCAAAGAGGGAGACAAATGGAAAACTGCCTTCCTCACCACTATGGGGCACTATGAATATCAGGTCATGCCTTATGGACTTGCTAACGCACCCACTGTCTTCCAATCCTTCATTAATGAAATCTTCAGAGACCTGTTCAACCAGTACGTAGTAGCCTACATTGATGATATCTTGATTTACTCTAGATCTGAAGAGGAACACATCAACCACGTCAGAACTGTTCTCACTAGATTATTGGAGAACCAACTCTGTCAAGGCTGAAAAATGTGAATTCCATGTAAGACAGACGACATTCCTGGGCTACCATATTAGTTATGAGGGAGTAAGGATGGATGAGACGAAAGTAAAGGCAGTCACTGAATGGCCACAACCAACCACGGTAAAGGAACTTAATTATCGTATTTCTCCCTCCTTTCATGTTTCTCTCCTCAAACCGGTCCACCTGGATGCTGACCCCGGAGCCGAGGTCCGAGAGCCACCACCACCTTTGGACATTGACGGGACTCCCGCTTATAAGGTGAATGTGTTGCTGGACTCGCGTAGGAGAGGGGGTCAGCTCCAGTATCTGGTGGACTGGGAGGGCTATGGGCCTGAGGAGAAGTCATGGGTAGCCGCCCATGACATTCTGGATCCATCTCTCATCGAGGAATTTCATCGAACCAGACCCGATCGTCCAGCACCACGACCATGGGTACGTCCACGTCAAGCTCCAGGAGGCGCTCCTAAAAGGGGGGGGGGGGTTCTGTAATGCCAAGCCAGCAGAGGGAGCCCTCACCCGAGTACTGACTGTGTTCCACTCCCTCTGCATCCTCTACACTCATTTCCTGTTTGGTTCCTTTTATAGCCAGAGACTGTGCTCATGCTCATCGCGAAGTATTGCAAGTTAAACCTGCCTTACCAAGCATTCTCTATTGTGATTCTGATTGCCTGTTCAGTGTATGATTCTGTCTGTTTACCGACCTAACGTTTACCTGGATTATTCCCCTTGCTTAGTTTGCCTGATCGGACGGATGTGTGTGTTTGGACCTTTTGCCTGCTTGTTCACTCTAGCCTTCTGGATTGCCCCTGTAAGTGTTGTTACATTGGATTGTCATTCTGGTTTCGACCTTCTGCCTGCCTTGACATTCCTGTTCACTGAAACTGTCCTCAATAAACTCCCGCAAATGGATTCAGACTCAGCCTCAGCGTCCTCATTACATGTTCCTAGTAACACCACCAAGCAAAGAACTCACTGCATCTTGTAAATAAATAAATACATTTAATTATTATTATTTGTGCTGAGAACATGTCCATGTTGAATTCACAAACTTGTACATAAGATACATTTTTATTTTCAGGACAAAATGTGTATGCAAATTTAAAAAAAAATACAGGGGATGCCTAAGAGCAAGTGAAGCTTGCCATGACAATTGTGTAAGTCTCAAAAGCAAAATATGTAGCTGATGGAAAGACACTGAAATGTTGCTGAGATTGACACTGCCTGAAGAAAATTTCCTCTTGACTAACTTGTCAATAATGTGTCTCAAGACCACCTCTCTTGAGGTTTGAACAATCAGCTTCCAGTCTATCATTAATGTATCTTGGTTGAATATAATGTTTTCTAGCTGTTCAATCAGTCCATGATCCAAACGGGCAATTTAGCAATGGGGTAAATGGGGCCTTAGTGACTGCACAGGTGTGAGAGATACTCAGAGGGGAATTCACACAGTATGAATAAGGAATTAGGAAACCAAGGTTCCGGTGCAAACTGCCAAATAGTGCTGATTGCAATTTCACAACACAATTCCCCATCTCATTGGCCAGTTCTGAGCGCTAGGTTGCAGATGATGCAGCAGACTGTCATGATAAAGCATAATTTGAGAATGTACAACCTTTCTCCACCACTACAAGCCAGGCATCTGCATAAAGACTAACGTACAGAAACAACTTATCTATGTCCATGTGTTTTGATATAGGCTATGTCTTCTCTTCTCCATCACTTGATCAATATTTGATGAATTACTGTCCAAAATGTTGTGGTTAGTGAATAAAGCGGAAATGGTGGATCTGTTTAATGAATTTGCCTCAAATTGTCTATGTGGAGAGGGAAATCATAAAAATATATGATTTGTGTCATGGCGTGTATCTGTCAGTGAGTGCTTGTACACAGATGTGATTGATGTTGAACTAGAGATGTCACAAAGATGGAGATATGGAGATTCCTTCTCTACAGCTGCAGTGGAATCATCCCTCAGCTGACAGTGTCACTGTCAACACACACACACACACACACACTCACAGATTAGCTCTCACCTTAAACATCTGAAAGCACAGTATCTGTTCAAACTGCTTCTCTATACTTCTCTATAAGTATTAGGAAGTGCATATAATTGTATCTCACAGTGTTCAAGCCTTTGTGAGTAAGAGGTTGTCTTGGAGGATTAGTGTCAAGAATCAATGATTAGTGATATTATTATTTCCAATAAAAAAATTTGAGAATTGAAAAACAACAGTTTCCAGCTGAAATGAACACTAGGGGCTGTAAAACATCAATAAAAATTTGTTCCACACAAATTTTGATTATGGGGCAGACTATGGATTAATAAAGACTTATTTTTGTGTGGTGTTCTTGCACAATATTGTATTATGACCTCAAAACACTTTTACCATAACGCATGATTTGTAACCCAATACATTTTCATGACATAACCAGCTCCATATTGTTGGGCTTTTCTGAAGTAGCAAACTTGCTCGGTAGCTCACCTGGTACTGCACTGCACTTGTGATGTAGGACAGTGTTTCCCAACTGGAGTGCCATCTGGAGAGAGCAGGGGTGCCGTGTAAAAAAGTCTGATTCATACAGACTAGGGGTGCTCTGATTGATCGGCTACCGATCGCTATCGGCCGATAATGGCTTGGGGAAGTTTGATCGGCGGTCTCTATAAAGGCCGATCTCATAAACCGATCTCAAGCTGACAACACGCCTGCTGTGATAGGTTTGGCATGACATGCAGCGCACTGTCTCAATATCTGTCCGGCGCGGGTAAAATAATTATAATGCTGAAGGTGAGGTGAGGTACAATTCATATTTCTTCAGTAAATAACTTACAAAGTCATTTGAAAACCTTCTGTGAGACGTAATTTCACAAACAGCATAAGTAAATCACCGTGCTCGCTCTCTCTTTCCCTCTCTAAATGCTAAACTGTCACTTGCACAATCGAGGCAGTGTTGCATCGTCACTAAAGTTTAAATTAAAAGCACAAATTTTTATTTCTTTTTAATTCTTGCCAGTATTTAAATCATTCAGCACTCGCGCGCTCTCCTAGAGATGGTGCACTCATGCACACTCAAAGTGCACACATAACGGCAGGTTCACACATACTCTTGCTTATATTTTTTGTATCTAAACATATCTATAAAAGATTGTATTACTGTACTGTGTAGAGAATCACAAAAAGCATTTTCAGTAACAACGTTTAGATATGAAATCAAAAGGGATAAATGTAGTGTTTGTGGTAAACAGCCAGTCCATATGTAGCAGACTCCTGTGTGAAAGCACAAGGAGTCCGTGCTGCTTCTGCACTGCTTACGTACCGCACATGGACTGCATACGCACTGCAAATGGAGTATGTGTGAACATGGCATGAGGCCACCTCACATACAGCTCACAAAATCAGGCTTGTGCTGCGTGTAAGCTATTGTGCAATAATTTCCCCATTGTAAAAACAAAAATGCACTGCATGATCAAACATTTACAATATATATAATTATATATATTTGAAAAATATGTAAAATAAATAAATAAATAAATGTCCCCCTCCACCCCTCAAATTAAAAAAATCCCCCCCCCAGAAGAGGCACCTAAGAGGAGAATTGCTGAAAATGAAATTCAGGCCCTGAATTAATGTCTGTAAAAATCCTGACTGGAGCATCACTATAAATAATTCTACATGATAAAAAGAAGACTTCAAAAAGATCGGTATTGGCAGATACTGCTTCCTGTGATCGACAATCGGTGATTGGCCCAAAAAATCCTGATCGGAGCACCCTTAACACGGACCAGGCCTCATGGTTCAGCACGCATGTGATCCGCAAGTTAGTCAAAACGCACACACAGAGAGACGCGTTTCAGAAAGCACGGACACAGAAATCAGTTCCCTTCTTGTACTCGAATGGACACATACACACAAAATTATCTTAAAATACCCGTTTCAAGTATTCTCGTTAACACAGTTGGATATGTCTTAAGTAAAGTGAACATATACAGAAAAAAATCAGATTATAGTGATCCGTGTATACGGTCTGAAATGGACAGCAGCCAATAAATACCTGCTTCTGTCTGAGTCAATGTTAATCCAATCACAACACTCACCCAGTTTATATAGGTGCAGAGACCTATATCTTATATCAAACGTTACTCAAGGTCTGCACTCTAAAATCCTCTTTTTTATTGCAGGAGATTAAAAGCAGATGAAAACGTTTCCGGCTTGCTGCCTTCGTCAGTGTGACAGGTTCTCAGTAATTTAAAGGGGTCATATGATGAGATTTCAATTTTTCCTTTCTCTTTGGAGTGTTACAAGCTCTTGGTGCATAAAGAAGATTTGTAAAGTTGCAAAGACTAAAGTCTCAAATCCAAATAGATATTCTTTATAAAAGTTAAGACTTGTCCATGCCCTCCTAAAACGCCTCATTTAAACACGCCCCCACATATCTACATCACTGTGTGGGAAGATTTGCATAACGCCACCCAAATGTTCACGCAAAGAAAGAAGGCATAACTTTTATTCTCGCTGTAGTATTGTTGCCGCCACCGCCATGTCGTGAAGGAGCTGTGTTTCGTTGTGAAAGCGAAACTACTTTGATTGGCCTTCCAAAAGAGGACGATATCCGCTTCGTCATGCCTGGAGCTGATCCGTGCTGGTCGCTGAGGAAAAACATCAACTTCGCACTGTCAATCGCCGGATCGGCTTTCACCGTGGACGAAGCGGAGTCCAGCCCGGGGTCATCACATGTGGTTGCCGCAAGCCTCCTTTGTCAAATTCGCCGGGCACCGCTCACTCAAGCCGCTGTGTGTTTCGTTGTGAAAGTGAAACTACTTTGTATGGCCTTCCAAAAGAGGACATGATGTTTCTATAAAGTGGGGCAGTTCCAACTTTGCAAGGACAGTCTGGCGCTTCTGACTCACAGCCTGTAAGTACGTTTTTTATATTTAAAGAATTTGCCACTGATGATTCAAATGCGAGTTTGAGCAGTGTAGAGTAGCGCTTTTTGTTTGTCATTTCTCCGATCACAAATACAGATATGGTTTTATGTTTACGCGGCGCAATACGCAACGCAAAGCGTAAAAACACAGTATAAGTCATTACAATCAGTATTTATGTCCCCACTGGATGCAACAAATGCCTCGTTTGTAATGGGTTTTATTGGTTTTGTCTCGTCGCGCCGGACACATGGAAACCATAGTCTGTATGATGGAAACAAAGTATGGTAAGGGGCGTAACATTTCTGTCACATGCTTGAGGTATTCGGCCAATCACAATGCACTGGATAGCTGGCCAATCAGAGCACACCTCGCTTTTCAGACCGATGAGCTTTGTAAAAATCGACTCGTTTCAGAAAGGCGGGGCATAGAGGAGAAACAATAATGTACAGTATGTGGAAAATAATGTGTTTTTTTAACCTTAAACCGCAAAAACACATTGCATTACACCAAATACACAAAATAATGTTCTTTTTAGCAACATCATATGACCCCTTTAATGATTATGTTAGGACCAATGAAGAATAACAGGTGGTAGCAATTAGATTTTTAAATTCACAGACTCCAGATCAGTTCCATCTACAACAACAAAAAATTCAACAATATTCAATGGGAACAATAACACATCGGACAAAACGGTATGTTCCTACACATTGCACGCAAAAAAAAAATAAAAAAATAAAAATTGCCAAGAAACATGCAAGGTCAAAGTCTTCATTTAAACTAGGGATGCACTGATACGGATACTTTTATTTTTGGTACTTGCCGATACCGAGTACCGATGCCGATATTTTTATTGCATTTGTAAATTTTTTAAATATTGGGTACAGAAACCAAAAGGGTATGTATAATGTTGGTTGGTTAACTTCATTTATCAAATAGATACAGTCAAACCAAAATTTATTCAGACACCTTCAATATTTCTCACATTATCACAGTTTATTCACTATAGTTTAGAAAATGGTAATAAAATATGACAAGAACTCAGAGTTAAACTATGTCAGAACAAATTTAACTTGATAATGTTAGATAATTTTGATAGAAAGGTATGTAATAGATTACAATCAACCAAAAATAATTCAGACAACTGTTAGTATGACAGTATTATTTACAAAATTATGAATACTTTGTCGGGCAACCCTTAGCCTTAATGACAGCCTGTAGTCTCCTGGGCATGCTGTCAACCAGGTTCATGCAAACCTGAACTTTTTTTTGGTCTGAATAATTTATGGACCCAAATTTGTATCAATTTTACAGGTAGTCCACTGTATGAAGACATTTTGGGTATGATTTGTCACACCCAAAATCATACCCAAAATGTCTTCATACAGTGGACTAGCTGTAAAATTTATACAAATTTGGGTCCAAAAATTATTCAGACCAAAAAAAAGTTCAGGTTTGCAGGTAATCCACTGTATGAAGACATTTTGGGTATGATTTGTCACAGTTTACTTTATTTTGCTATCCTCACTTACATAAATTAACTATAGTGTCCTGCACCCACTAGTAAAAAAAAATATAAAAAATTATATCTGGTCTCTGATTAATTTTTGGTTTGACTGTACATCCTTCGGTTATTTTCACACTTAATTATGCCCATTAAAATGTATTTTACAAGTTTTTGTTACTTTCACTGTTCATTTTTTTGCTCTATGGTACATCATCTTTAATTTAATAGCATTAGAGCTGCTCCATTGCAGCGGCTCAGTACTGTAATCACGCACTTTGCTGTAATAATGCAGGGAACCACTCGCTATAAATCTCCTAACTGTGATATTTTCAGAAATAGAAGTCGCGTTTTTTCATCTGAAACATGCTGCGATTTATATTCCAAAGCCTCTCATATAATGCAGAAACACTCAAGCAAGTAAAACACGGGCAATGCGTGCACATTTGTTCTGGTGCAGAATGAGAGGGATAAGTAGAACAGCCTAGCGCATTTCACACAGACTGTTAGTTTCACTTTCGCCAGAAAGTCGTGTATGACTAAGGTTGAAAATAAATGATGTTTATAGTGAATGCCCCTATAAATGGTCTTATTTTTACGATTTAGTTTTAATCCAAATGATGCGTGCTAAGTGAG
>NW_015505872.1:725525-736797 GCF_001515645.1 Sinocyclocheilus grahami
TCTCCCTACCGTTAAGTAACTTGTGCATTGTTTTACTTACTTGTTTTTGACATACCTGACTGAACTTCAAACTTTCCAGTGATATCTGTGAGGTAAGGTGTATTCACTTGACAAGCTCGGGCATCTGCGCCGCCGCGCGCTCAATCCACTCAGCATGCTTTGTTTATCAGCTTGCGCACATCAGCTATACAGGAGTTAATATCGAATGTTTAACATTATATTCATTGCATACATATACTTCGTAGTAGACATCCTTAACTCCTTTCTGCTGTCTGTTGTTCTGTTGTCTGTGTTTCTTTGTTTGAATATGGCGCTTATCACATGCTGTGTGGTATCGGCGTTTGGTATCTGGGCATTTTAACGAGTACGAGTACGAGTACAGGAGCTCAGTATCGGGCCCGATACCAGTGCATCCCTAATTTAAACCCAAAGGTGACATGGCTTTTAAATAAAACATCTAAAACACTCTCTTTGTAAGAGTCTTTAATCAATATCTCCACCCCAGTGAGGATTCATTACTTTCTCAATACATTTCAGTTGTTCAATACTATGATTGTAATCAATAAAGTGTCTGGCAACTGGAGAAGTAACATCACAACTACAAATGGCTGATTTGTGTTCACTAATTCTAATTCTCAATGGCCTCAACGTTTTTCCAACATACATCAATGGACATAGACATTGAAGTAAGTATATTATATTTTTTGTAGAACATATAATACAAGTACAAATACAAAAATATATAGTATATTTTATTTGTCAAAAAACACATGAAACTTGTGCATTGTAGTATTGAAGAACATGATGTACAATTTCGACATGGAAAACAACCTTGTATGTATGCTTTGTCATCACGCACTACATCCGATCTATTGAAATTTTGAGATCTTTTATAAGTAAACATTGGAGGTAGTCTTAAAACATCTTTTAAAGAAGGGTCCAAAGCTAAGATAAACCAATATTTATTTGCAATAGTTTTAATCTGATGACTGTTTCTTATGTAAGTTTACTGAAAATGGTTTCTTCTGTTTTTTTTTGGTAATTCAATAACGTACTCGGTTCCCTGAGATACGGGAACGAGTACTGCGTCTGCTAAGATGCTTTGGGGAAATCTCCTTTTTCTCTGAATACTGAAGCCTTTTTCAATAATGCAGAGTAACTGCACGGCCATTGGTTTGTGCAGTGTATTAAAAACTAACCAATGTTTTGTATGGCGACACAGCCCGCCAGAGCCCGCCAATTTGGGCGGGGCATCTGGCTATATAAGAGTGCACTTCACCATATGATCCTCAAGTTACTTCGACTGAAGCGAAGACTGAGTTGTGCAGCTACATAGCAGGGCCAGCAACACAGTACTCGTTCCCGTATCTCAGGGAACCAAGGGTACGTTAGTAACCGAGTACGTTCCCTATCGATACTTCACTCGTACTGCGTCTGGTTCCCCTGCTGTGGGGAACCAGTACAATCCCGCCGTGCTATGTTAGAGGAACGACCAATGCTTGAACTTGCCTTGAGCACCAAGGGCCCAGAGGGACCAAATAATTGCAGGGAAGCCCCACAGGAAGCGATAGGGCCAAACTCACAGAGGTCGGCCCGGCGCTAAGTAATCGTTCCAAGAAAAATCGTACAGCCTCGGATCCTAGTGGGGGCCAAGAGCGTACAGAGAAGGCAAACGCCTGATTTAGCACGGGTTTTGCCAGAGTAAGTCCATTTAAGCAGAAAGGACCCGAGCCTGTAAAGCCGGGACATTCAGATTATAAAACCTGGTAAATGTGGACGACGAGGCCCAGCCGGCCGCTGCACAAATTTCTGCAATGGAAACTCCGCTAGACCAAGCCCAGGAAGAGGCAATGCCTCTTGTTGAGTGGGCTCTTACTCCCATGGGGCATTGAAGGCCCAAAGAAGAGTACGCTAGCTTGATAGTGTCAATTATCCATTTGGAAAGTCTCTGCTTCGTGACCGGAGACCCTCTGGTGTGGTCACCAAAGCATACAAAAAGCTGATCCGACATTCTCAATGCCCTGACGGGGCAGAGTAGATTTAGCTCTTGGTCCTGCTCCGAAGGAGGAAGCACCGAAAGAGCTATCACTTGTGCTCTGAACGGAGTCGACAGCACTTTAGGTACATAACCATGCCTCGGCTTCAGGACGACCTATGCTTTACCGATGTTAATGCCAGTAGCAGAGCAGTTTTCAACATCAGGGGACGAAGGTCAACGCATTGTAGCGGCTCAAAAGGAGGGCTCGTTAGAGACCTCAACACCGTGGGAAGGTCCCATGTAGGGACGGTGACAGGGCGAGGCAGGTTGAGCCTCCTAGATCCTTTCAAAAAGCGAACAACTCGGATGTTCCTGCCCACTGATTGGCCAGCTATAGGATCATGTGAGGCTGCTATGGCTGCTACATAGACCTTGAGCGTGGAAGGGGTATGAGAGATATGTCGCAGAAAATTGGGTCTGCGCCGCAGGCCATACACCAGGCGGAGAAGACAGACCATTTAACCCTCTGAGGTCGACTAACGCGGATACGCGTTTTGAGGCATCTTCTCCTGATAACACCGAAAATAACTTAAATTACACTTTCAGTTTTGATCTTACAGATAAGAGCAATACATCAATCGAATCTGTAAAGGGTCTACTTTTATTTGTATACACAGAGCTCGGGCTGGGGGTACCATATCGTTCTGTTCGCCTGAGAGAGGAGGTCTCGTTACAGGGGGATGGGACACGGGGCTGCTAGAAGCAGCTGAGACAGCTCGGCGAACCATTGTTGGGTCCTCCAGAGCGGGGCCACCAACAGAACCTTGTGTTTCCGCTCCTTGATTCACCTGATTACCTGTGGGATCAGGCCAATCGGGGGAAAAGCGTATAGGAGGAGGTTGAGCCAGTCGTGGGCCAACGCATCCTTGTCCTTCGAAAAGTAAATTGGGCAGTGAGAGTTGTCTTCTGAGGCAAAGAGGTCGACCTCTGCCTTGCCGAAGATCTCCCAGATTCTTTGAACCGTATGTGGGTGAAGCATCCCCTCTTCTGAGGGGACAATGCTCTGGGATAGCATGTCCGCTCCCTGGTTCAACCTGCCCAGAACATGCGCTGCTCTTAGCGAACGCAAGTATAGCTGAGCCCATTCCAGGAGGCACTCTACCAGAATGAAGAGGCACTTTGAGGAGAGACCGCCCTGGCGATTTATATATGACACCACTGTCATCTTGTCTGAGTAGACTAGCGTGTGGTGTCCCCTTACGTCTGGCAGAACGGTCCGAAGTCCCAAACATACTGCCAACATTTCCAGGCAGTTGATGTGAAGCCGACTCTCCTCTTTCGACCAATGTCCGAAAGCCGGTTTTGCCATCGCACAGAGCTCCCCAACCCGTGTTGGAAGCGTCTGTCAAGACTACCTTCCTTCTGCAGACCATACCCGGGGTCATGCCCTGATCCATCCACTGAGAGTCTTCCCAAGGGGCCAGAGCTGCTACGCAGGCCCAGCTCACCTTGACACACATGCGTCCATGGTGCCAGGCATGGGACGGAACTCGTGGTTTCAGCCAGTACTGAATTACTGAATTACTGGAGACGCAGAGGCCATGAGGCCCAACATCTTCTGAAATGCATTTGAGAGTGCGAAGGGCTCCAATTTCGAATGAGGCCGCAAGCTGCCAAATAGCCAGTGCACGATATGGCGTGACTACCGCCCTCATTCGGGCTGAGTCGAGAATTGTTCCCAGGAACGATATCCGTTGGCTGGGGGACAGCGTGCTCTTTGCAAAGTTGACCCTGAGTCCCAGGCACTCTAAGTGGCTGAGGAGTAAGGATCTGTGGGATAATAGCTCGTTCTCTGACTGGGCCAGGATGAGCCAGTAGGGTTGGGTATCGTTTGGTTTTTTTTCGATACCGGTGCCAAATTGATACTTTTAAAATGGTTCCGGTGCCTAAACGGTGTCTGAACAGATACTTATTAAAATAAATATATAAATAAATAAAAATTCCCCAAACAATGATGGATTGGCCATTAGCACTATAAACACATGATGTCTGTTTCATTCATACTGGACGCCAGAGGGCGCCATCACACAGAAAATCCACATATCCAGTCACAGAAGGAGCGAAACTCAGGAAAGTCCTTATGTGGACAAAGGCATCGCTATTATAGCTGTAAGTTAATGGAGTAAACAGAACATATAAATGTTTTGAATGATAAAACAAAGACAATAAACACTCGACTGAGACAATATAGTTTATCTGTGTTATTCAAGCCATCTGGTATTTTCATAATTATTAAGTATATTTATAATCCATTGCTAATCGATGCATTCTTTTTAAAGTAGCCTATGAAACAAATTTTCTGCCTCATTCTGTGACAAGAAGCCACATCAGATTACAAAAGGAAGCATTTGACTGGTGTTGTGGAGTAAAAAGGTTATACTGTTCTTTTTTGTTGGACAACAGGTTTAGAAATGTGAATACAAGGGAAGTTTAGCTTTAGGAATTTTCATTTAAGCATGTTTAGCTTAGTTAACGGAAGGCTACCTGCTGCCATCAGAGCAAGTGTAATTACTGCATTCACATGCTCCTCGGATGCTCTCATTTCCCGAGTTGTGCTTAAGCCAGAATGTGAAAACAACATGGACACTCGCATTTACAAAGATTTGTTGGATTTGTATTATTAGCGATATCTGACTCGAGTTTACGTGCGTTTTCTCAGTCGGGAAATTATTTTTCATGTGCAGTGCAGGTGATGATGCTTCTTACGTCCGTTTCGGAGAACCTAGGACAAATATTTCAATCGATCGCTCAGGCATGGCACCGGAATCTGTGTTCTGATTCAGTTCTAGTACATATTAGTTACATAGGTGCCATATTGGTACCGGGTTTCGGTACCCAACCCTATGAGCCAGTCATCGAGATAATTCAGGATGCGGATTCCCATCTGTCTCAGCGCATCCATGCACTTCGTAAAAGTGCAAGGAGCTAGGGACAGTCCGAAGGGAAGGATCGTGTACTGATATGCGAATCTCAAGAATCGCCTGTGGTGGGGGGCTATCTGGATGTGAAAGTAGGCATCTTTCAGATCCAGCAAAAAAGAACCAGTCCCCTGGGCACACTTGCAAGAGGATCTGCTTCAATGTAATCATCCTGAATGGCCGTCTCATGAGGGCACGGTTCAGGTGGCTGAGATTGAGGATGGGCCTTAGGCCGCCATCCTTTTTGGGGACGAGGAAATAACGGCTGTAGAAGCCTGACTGGCTCTGAGTTGGGGGAAACATTTCTATGGCTCTTTTTGGCAGCAAATTCATCAACTCGGCGCGTAGGACATGTGCATCCTCGCTCTGAACCGAGGTGGAGACCACGCCGCAGAATTGTGGGGGTCTTCGAGCGAATTGAAGTGAATAACCTCGTTCTATTATCCCCAGAACCCACTTTGACACCCCGGGGACGGCCCACCAGGCCTCGGCCATGTGGGGACCCAACACTCGTGATAAGAGGAAGAGGAAATTTGCTTTCTTTTTGAAAATGTTTGTGTTTTATTTTTCTCGCTATAACAGCGATAAGTTGTGCGGGCGCTAACTGAACGGGCCCGGGGTTCACAACAGTATTCACCACAAACACATTGCCATCAGCACCCGGAAGTGAACAGGGTGCTTGGAGGCACAAAAGAGGCTGCTTGGGGGGTGGTCTGGCGATGGTGCGACTTTTCCCCCTCCTCTTCCTGCCCCGCGGATCAGGTTGACACCGGAGGCGCCGGGTCCAGCACTACTTGGGAGTATCTGTACTTTTACTCTTTTTTACAGCCAACTTTTACTCCACTACATTTCCTAATTAAAATTTATACTTTTACTCCGATACATTTCCCCGAAGCATATTCGTTACTTACTACAAAATAGTCAGAAGTCAGAAGAACACGGACTGCAGGAAAGCAGGTTTGACGAATCAGTGGTCTGGCGTTTGCAAGTTAGACTCCTAAAAACACCTTTGCTTATGCGCAAACAAGGGCGCGCAACCGCGGGTGATTTCATTTTCCACTCAAGTCGAGTCTGGGGTCTGCGATATACATCTACGATAATTTACATTTACATTTAGTCATTTAGCAGACGCTTTTATCCAAAGCGACTTACAAATTAGGATAATAAAAGCAGTCAAAACTAACAAAAGAGCAACAATACATAAGTGCAAATGACAAGTCTCGGTTAGCCTAACGCAGTACACATAGCAAGGTATATATATATATATATATAAAGGTGGAACAGATGTGTTTTTAGTCGTTTCTTGAAGATGGCTAAGGACTCAGCTACTCGGATTGAGTTGGGCAGGTCATTCCACCAGGAGGGAACATTTAATGGAAAAAGTCAGTGAAAGTGATTTTGTGCCTCTTTGAGATGGCACAATAATACGCCGTTCACTTGCAGAACGCAAGCTTTTAGAGGGCACATAACTCTGAAGTAATGAATTTAGGCAAATGGGTGCAGAGCCAGTGGTGGTTTTGTAGGCAAACATTAATGCCATGAATTTAATGCAAGCAGCTATTAAATAATATGGTAAGTGTTGTTGAAATTATGTGCGATTTGACATTATCGAGTATATCACCAAAGCACACACACACACACACACACACACACACAGAGTGCAAGCACGTGATTAATTAGTCTATTAAAACTCAAAATTCAAGGTATTCTAAATTGTAGATAGCAAATGCTTCTGTATGCTTTTTATATTTATATAATTTAATATAGTCACCTTAATCCATATCACACAAAGAGTACAGTTTTCTGCAGATATCAGCATAACAAATGTAATAATCATTTTATACAAGTTCAGTAAAGTTAGCAATAAGCGACTTACATTTTAGACATAATATTGCTTGTTTTTGCTCAACGAAAATAGTTCCAAACAAATATCACAGCACTGTTTTGCGTCTCTGAGCAATGGTGTTTACTTGTTGAATGAATCAGCTTTTTGAATGAATCGGTTGAATTAATGATTCAGTGATTCACTCATTTACACAGTCAAATGCTTTCTTCCTGAATGAATCAGCGGTTTGAACGAATCTGTTGAAGCTCAATGACTCAGTCATTTGTCTGTCACTTACTGTCACCTACTGGTGGTTTAATTTGACATTTCGACTATTTTTTTCATGTTTTAACATAATTTCAAATAACAGTGTTCAACGTTTTATGTTAAAAATAAAACATTATTTATTCATCTGTAACTGCAGGTTAAATGCATCCATGTCCCCTCTGAGATACATTAAATTGTGTAAATACATCTAAATATCACTTCACTTTATGCAGATTCCAGAAATGTTTTCTTATGTTGGAATGAAAGAAACTAAGTACCGGAAGAAGTGCTTCTTATTCATACTCAAAAATACAAAATGGAAGAAAGAGTTAAAACTGAACACAATCTTGCTACTCAAGCTGTGTATGAACATTTTAAATATATATTTATTTGCTTCTTTTCCATTTTGCATTTAATTGTACTTTTACTTTCAATACTTAAGTACAATAAATATCAAATACTTTAAGACTTTTACTCAAGTAATATTCTAAACGGTGACTTCAACTTCTACCAAAGTCATTTTCTGGTAAGATATCTGTACTTTTACTTGAGTATGGTTTTCAGGTACTTTATACACCACTGGCCACACAGCAGGAGCGCACAGCAGGAGCGTTTTGGCAAGAATTGTCACATTGCCTGGGATGACTTCTGTGCAGCAGTGAAGCGCTCTGCGAACCCTTCGACCACACGGTCCAAACAGGTCGAGGAAGGGAACCTTATCCGCATCCTTGATCTACGTGAGGGTCAACCATAGGTGGCGGTCAAGCACCACAAGTCTGGCCATGGATCTACCGATCACCTGAGCAGTCATCTTTGTGGCGCGTAAAGCCAGGTCGGTCGCACTGAGTAGCTCTTTGAACGCCGCGGGGTCCGGTCCAGACTCGTTCATTCTCTGGAGAAGTTTGGCCTGAAGGACCTGGAGGACCGCCATGGAGTGAAGCACAGAGGCTGCTTGTCCAGCAGACGAGTAGGCCCTTCCAGCGAGCGCTGAAGTCGTCCTGCACGGCTTGGATGGGTGGGCGGCCTTTACCTTCCAGCCGATGGCCGTGGGCGGGCAGAGATGCGTGGCCACTGACTCATCCAGGGGAAGCAGTTTGTCATACCCCTTTTCAGCCATCGACTGTTGTGAGGGCAGACGAACAGGATGTAGGATCTCTGTCCGAGAACACAGACCCAAATAAACTATGGATTCACCACGTGAACTATGGCACAGACATATTCCAAGAGAATCTAAATATCTCCCCCCCTCTCAACCATCATGAGTTCTCAACTAATCACCCCATCACATGACACCAATATTCTGGGTCGACTTCCTGTCAACCCGTGTCAACCCTTGATACAACAGAGATCTTTTGTATCAAGGACTAAAAAGTTATTTCACAACGTATAGTTGAGAGATACCTTGTGATCGCACAATGTATAGCACTATTATATCCAACAGGAAAAGGACGAGTAAATTAACTGATACACTCAGGCCTGCCAAAACAACGGATCTAAAGAATAGTGATAACGTGATTCAATCAAACTCAGCAAACCACCGCGTGACTTTTATGGACCTCAGAACTTCCTCTGTCCTCCTCACTTTCTCTACATTCCAGAAAAATGCGCGTTTCTCCTGTCACAGACAAAGAAACATAGAACTTACACAGACAATTCAAAAGACAAACATTTAAAAGTATAAAAGGGCAACTATACTCACAAATAATGTTTTATGTCTTATATATGCTTGATGTGTTTCATGTAATCGGTGCAACTTTAATCAATGCCTTATAACATTTCCTTTTAGCAGATAAAGCATTTAATATGTGTGTAAGATATGTGAAGTTTAGTGTTGAATGAAAACTTGTGATAATTGCAGAACATTGAAATGAGTGAAAAGCTGTTATTTTGAACAGTGTGTGTTGTACGACACTTTATAAGAAGTTACTGATTGGAACAATCGCCATGGGATGGACCAAAATCAGCCTGCTTAAAACTGGACACAAAGCCCTCGTGGCTTGCTCGCTCTCTCTGGATCTTTGGCTTTTCCACCATATTGATTGCGCTACAAAGCGCTTACAGCCATCAACATCAGGCTAGTGATCCTCCAGAACTCCAAAACTTCATCAAACTTTGTGACTGCAGAAAACTTCAAAACTTAGTCTTCGCAAACAGATTCTGAGAAGGACTTTCAGCGCGTCGTCACGTCACAAGGAAACCAACCAATCGCCGGAGGGCATCCCCAGAAATACATCATACATCGACCGCGTCAGCAGCCAACCCGTAGCCCCGGGATTCCCTCAAGTAACCATCCAGGAAGCCTGTTGTCAGCTGTCACCAAAACGCAAGTAAACAAGCAAGGTTTTCATCTCTTGCTGAACTGGTGAATTGAGTTTAAGCAGTAAACATAAGCCAAGTCTCTCTGCTTTTATGAGTTTTCTCAGGTTGAATTTAAAAAACTCGTAGAAAACGAGTATTAGAACTTTGGGAACTTCATAC
The DNA here is from genome assembly GCF_001515645.1 of Sinocyclocheilus grahami. Lineage (NCBI taxonomy): Eukaryota > Metazoa > Chordata > Actinopteri > Cypriniformes > Cyprinidae > Sinocyclocheilus > Sinocyclocheilus grahami. The sequence continues at coordinate 735,052 of NW_015505872.1, forward strand.
AAACGCAGCAACTCCTTTCCTAAACCTTTTGTGTGTATGTGTGTGTGTGTGTTAGCTTAGTTTAATGTGCCATAGAATAGTGAATAAACTTTTGTTTCATTTATAAAGAAGTATTGTCTTGTGTCGTGTATTTTTAAAGTTAAAACTCTGCCCAGATCCAGCTACCTAGCTCGTAGCTTATAAATTATCACAAGGATGTATTAACCTGTGGCCAGGGATAGTACAAATTGGTAAGATATACTGATGTTAACATCTCGCTGGACGAGTGTAAACTATCAAATTTGGAATCAGTTCAATCAGGGTGATTTTGAATCTTCAGATTTGATTCCCCCTCTGAAAAGAGCTAAAATAAAAGAGTTAAATTCCCTACAAGGAGATACGCAGGCGGGCTGAGTAGGGGGCGGGCCAAGATCTGGTGATCTCGTCATGGACTTCTGGAAAGAATGGAGAAGCTTGTTGTCGAGGGGCTTGACGACGCCCCGGCAAGAACCATTCATCCAGGCGGCTGCGGGTGGGCTCCTCCGGCGGAAACCAATTCAAACCCAGCTCTTGGACAGCCTTAGGCAGAACACGGAAAAGTTTGGCGTCCATGCCTGTACTGGCAGTGCTGGGCTCTGCAGATGGCAGGGGGGCGGGGTCGAAAGACGAACTCGACAGCTTCTCCACATCTGAGGCAGCCAGAGACACACTGTCATCCATGGCGTCACACTTTCTCCCACCGAACGAAACCAGATTGCTCGCAGCCACAGAGGGATGCTGGTCCGGTTGAGAGAAGAGGACGGCGGAAGCCTCTTTATGTGGAGAGAGTGAGGCATGCAGGGGCTCAGTCGGCGTGGTCTCACTCGTCACCGAGCGCTAAGATCCTCTGTCCCGCTGCTTTTTCCTCACAGGTTCCTGGGAGGAAGAAAGCGGGAAGGCGTGAGGGGTGGAGTCACTTTCTGAAAAGAAAGCTATCCGTGAGTGCAGAGAGGAGAGACACATATCCTCACAATGAGGACATTCCATCTTGGTCAGTGCAGCTTCAGCGTGGGTGGTGCCCAAGCATGAAACGCACTCGCCGTGACCATCAGCGGCATGCAGGGGAGCCTTGCACTAGTGACAGTAGCGGCGCGGCATTTGCAACAACGCCGGAAATTTGCTCAGAAATTTGCTCTTTATAGCCGCCGGATAGCGGCAGGGGACCGGAAGACCACGCTGCTGCAGACGCCCGAAGGCAGCTGAAGAGTGGTAAAGTCAGCCGAGCAGAGAGGGGTCTTGATCCTCTGCAAGGCTTGTTCACAGCGAAGGCTTCGAGTCTCGTAGTGCAAAGATCTCGTAGTCGTCGCTGAAGCAGAAGAAATCTGAGGATCCTATGTGCAACTCCGCTGCCGAGCCATTGGTTCGTTTTTAATACACAGCACGAACTAATGGCCGTGCAGTTAAACTGCGTGATTGAAAAAGGCTTCAGTATTCGGAGAAAAAGGACTTTTCCCCAAAGCGTTGTAGGGATTTTCTTAATATGAACAGACACTGATATCAGCATTCACAAGGTTTGCTAAATCACCCAGCACATGAATCCCATATTCTTGGTTGATTTCCTGTCAGTATGGTAAACTCATCTACTCATGAGATCGAAACTAATTCGATCAGGAGACGACAAAGCTTTCTTGGTATCAAGGACTGAAAGAGTTCATTCACAACCTATAGAAACCCCATGTCTTGGGACCCACCAATGGATGGAACCATTATGTCCAGAACAGGAAAAGA
>NW_015505872.1:738116-771974 GCF_001515645.1 Sinocyclocheilus grahami
TAATTACTTGTTTAGTGAACTGTCATATGAAATCAGTGTCACATTTTCAATCGTGATGGTATTCAGCACTCTTGGTCGTGTGATGTTGCTTAACTGTATCATGTTATAAAAACTCCACATTTTTTATTTTTACTGCAGTATGTTAACTGAGTTTAACTCACTTTGTTAACACTGTTTACTGACTTTGTGTTTGCTGTGCTCATTTGTTTAGATTTCTCCTCGAGAGAGAGGCAGCACAGCCTTGTTAGCGTCATTACATTATGCACTATCGATCGCCATTTAGACTAAATGATGCAGAATCATTATCGCGTTTTGGTGATTGTTATTGGCCTTTTAATCAGGCTAGGCTACTTGTCCGGTCGGGCAAGTAAAATTCTCTTTCACTTGGCCTTTTAAAAAATCCACTTGTCCCGGATAAGCGGACAAGAGTTGATGTCGAGCCCTACGACACTCTTGTATTGCGTCAATGGAGTGGTATGTCAATTCTTCCTTGGTTTTTGTCAATTTAATTCATAATTAATGATATTATGCATTGCAATGAGGTTGATCTCATTTGTGCCCCCCTGAAAAAATTAAATGCCCGTCCGTGAATTTGTGTCTGGCACCAGGTCTGGTATGGGGCGTGGTTAAGGCCCTGCAACAATATTTGATTGGAAGACCGCACCATGGGATGGACTAAAATCAGCCTGCTTAAAAAACTGGACACAAAGCCTTCGCTCGCTGCTTGCTCTCTGGATCTTTGGCTCTTCCGCCTTATTGATTGCGCTACAAAGTGCTCACAGCCATCAACATCAGGCTAGTGATCCTCCAGAACTCCAAAACTTCATCAAACTTTGTGACTGCAGAAAACTTCAAAACTTAGTCTTCGCAAACAGATTCTGAGAAGGACTTTCAGCGCGTCGTCACGTCACAAGGAAACCAACCAATCGCCGGAGGGCATCCCCAGAAATACATCATACATCGACCGCGTCAGCAGCCAACCCGTAGCCCCGGGATTCCCTCAAGTAACCATCCAGGAAGCCTGTTGTCAGCTGTCACCAAAACGCAAGTAAACAAGCAAGGTTTTCATCTCTTGCTGAACTGGTGAATTGAGTTTAAGCAGTAAACATAAGCCAAGTCTCTGCTTTTATGAGTTTTCTCAGGTTGAATTTAAAAAACTCGTAGAAAACGAGTATTAGAACTTTGGGAACTTCATACAAACGCAGCAACTCCTTTCCTAAACCTTTTGTGTGTATGTGTGTGTGTGTGTTAGCTTAGTTTAATGTGCCATAGAATAGTGAATAAACTTTTGTTTCATTTATAAAGAAGTATTGTCTTGTGTCGTGTATTTTTAAAGTTAAAACTCTGCCCAGATCCAGCTACCTAGCTCGTAGCTTATAAATTATCACAAGGATGTATTAACCTGTGGCCAGGGATAGTACAAATTGGTAAGATATACTGATGTTAACATCTCGCTGGACGAGTGTAAACTATCAAATTTGGAATCAGTTCAATCAGGGTGATTTTGAATCTTCAGATTTGATTCCCCCTCTGAAAAGAGCTAAAATAAAAGAGTTAAATTCCCTACAAGGAGATACGCAGGCGGGCTGAGTAGGGGGCGGGCCAAGATCTGGTGATCTCGTCATGGACTTCTGGAAAGAATGGAGAAGCTTGTTGTCGAGGGGCTTGACGACGCCCCGGCAAGAACCATTCATCCAGGCGGCTGCGGGTGGGCTCCTCCGGCGGAAACCAATTCAAACCCAGCTCTTGGACAGCCTTAGGCAGAACACGGAAAAGTTTGGCGTCCATGCCTGTACTGGCAGTGCTGGGCTCTGCAGATGGCAGGGGGGCGGGGTCGAAAGACGAACTCGACAGCTTCTCCACATCTGAGGCAGCCAGAGACACACTGTCATCCATGGCGTCACACTTTCTCCCACCGAACGAAACCAGATTGCTCGCAGCCACAGAGGGATGCTGGTCCGGTTGAGAGAAGAGGACGGCGGAAGCCTCTTTATGTGGAGAGAGTGAGGCATGCAGGGGCTCAGTCGGCGTGGTCTCACTCGTCACCGAGCGCTAAGATCCTCTGTCCCGCTGCTTTTTCCTCACAGGTTCCTGGGAGGAAGAAAGCGGGAAGGCGTGAGGGGTGGAGTCACTTTCTGAAAAGAAAGCTATCCGTGAGTGCAGAGAGGAGAGACACATATCCTCACAATGAGGACATTCCATCTTGGTCAGTGCAGCTTCAGCGTGGGTGGTGCCCAAGCATGAAACGCACTCGCCGTGACCATCAGCGGCATGCAGGGGAGCCTTGCACTAGTGACAGTAGCGGCGCGGCATTTGCAACAACGCCGGAAATTTGCTCAGAAATTTGCTCTTTATAGCCGCCGGATAGCGGCAGGGGACCGGAAGACCACGCTGCTGCAGACGCCCGAAGGCAGCTGAAGAGTGGTAAAGTCAGCCGAGCAGAGAGGGGTCTTGATCCTCTGCAAGGCTTGTTCACAGCGAAGGCTTCGAGTCTCGTAGTGCAAAGATCTCGTAGTCGTCGCTGAAGCAGAAGAAATCTGAGGATCCTATGTGCAACTCCGCTGCCGAGCCATTGGTTCGTTTTTAATACACAGCACGAACTAATGGCCGTGCAGTTAAACTGCGTGATTGAAAAAGGCTTCAGTATTCGGAGAAAAAGGACTTTTCCCCAAAGCGTTGTAGGGATTTTCTTAATATGAACAGACACTGATATCAGCATTCACAAGGTTTGCTAAATCACCCAGCACATGAATCCCATATTCTTGGTTGATTTCCTGTCAGTATGGTAAACTCATCTACTCATGAGATCGAAACTAATTCGATCAGGAGACGACAAAGCTTTCTTGGTATCAAGGACTGAAAGAGTTCATTCACAACCTATAGAAACCCCATGTCTTGGGACCCACCAATGGATGGAACCATTATGTCCAGAACAGGAAAAGAATTAAATAATGCCCTCAGGCAAGCACAGGATATACAGCGTGACGCCACATGACTATCCTCCTAGGCTGAACCACTCGTGAAACTTAATGCAACTCCATTGACTCCTTCCCTTGAATCTTTGTGTGTATGTGTGTGTATGTTTTAGTTAGGTTTTTATGTAATCTAGATTAGCCAATAAAATGAATGTTTCATTTATAAAGAAGAAGTGTCTTGGCTCATATAATTTCAAGGTTAAAACTATGCCAAAAAGATCCTTGCTTGCTACTTAGCTTGGCAGTAAAGCTGTACATTTAATTTATCTCACTGTAACGAGTGAGTGTTACACAGCACTGTAAGATAAAATTCTAAATAGTGTTTTCTGGTTTTTCAGTGTGGAATGCGCCGTCATTCCCACTTGAAAGGCGTAAACTGTGTATAACCAGCAACTGTGTGTGACACAGGACAGTAACCATAGTAACCAAGTTCCGGAAGGAACTTCGAGCGCCATTTTGAGCTGTTTGTAAACAGATAGCTAAGCTAATAGCATGGAAGGCTAGTGGTTAGCATGTAGCATTTGTGGTCAAAGGCAAAGAGTTGTGCAGTGTTCGAAGGTGAAGTGACTCGATCAGTTACAGCTGATTTCTTTCGCTTTCATACCGATTTCATCCTATCTCTTTCTCCTCTTCTCCTCCCATTGAAAAGAAGTACCAACAGGACAGTGGTCAGCATGTTGAAGAAGTATGTGTTTGGATATTAAGCTTCCCAACACATTGGGATATTAAAGGATTGGGATATTAAGCTTCCTCTGGTACTGATGGCCGTCAGGGCCACCCCTCACCGGTCTACCGGAGTACCCCCGTTCGAGATGATGACGGGGCGACAAATGACACTACCATTACACCTGCTGTACCAACCTGGTGACCTAAACCTTGTCACTTGTGTTTTTCTTTATAGCTATATGTATTTAAATTTTTTTTCTCTCTCTCTCTTCTTTCTCTCTCTCTCACTACAATTTCCTTTCCCCTCTAGTCCCCTCATCAGGGAACTCCCTTAACTCAACTTTAAATACAGGTCCCGAAACTAGGATTGACTCCTTTCACCAATGGCCAGGAAAACACATATTAAATTTGTTAAAAGATATGAAGAATCACCGGCTCGCTGGACGACCCCTTGATTTAAAGTGTAAACTAACAAATTTGGAATGGTTTAATCAGGTGGACTTGGGACATTCAGATAAGAGTCCTAGCAAAACCTGAATGTGGTAATAATCATTAATTCCCTATAATTACAAATTAATAATGAATAAATAAATGATACGGTCATTACAGCGTCTTAGCAGACGCAATACGAGTCAGATATTTTTTTACTTTTTCAACTGCTGGATGAAACCAAGTTTGTGGATATCCTCTTGAACAAAAACGATTCTTCAAAATTTTAGACTGTTTATCAAATTCCTCTTCTGAATCACAAATACGTCTAAGTCTATAGAGTTGGCTTAATGGTAAACCTTTTTTAGAGGTAGTGGGTGATGATTATCAGGAGATGGAGATAGTAGTAATGCATTTTTATCTGTTGGTTTACGAAACAACGTGGTGGAGATATTGTTGTTAATTTTTTATATTAACACATCTAGAAAATTAATAGATGATCTGATGATCTGATGATTATTTTCAAAATAATTTTCAACTGAAAATGTAATAGAATCTAATCTCAAATTTAAAAACTGTACAAAATCATATAATTCCCCTTCACTTCCTTTCAAGATAAGAAAACAATCATCAATATATCTTGCCCAGTACTTAATGCACACCAGTAATAAAAACAAGATGTTCATTTCAAACAACAATACACAACTTTAACAAAGCTTAATCTATATTTAATTTATACAGTTAACACTATGGAGTGTTATTTTTCATTTAATTATTACATTTCTGTAACTGAATACTACTGTTAGACCTTATTTTATTATTAACTTTGTTCTGTTGTATTTATCTAAGCTTGAAATGTTTGTGTTTGTTCTTATTTTATTACTGACTGTTCACTTGTCTGTTATAATGTTTCAACTTTATTAGTTAAGCTATAGTTTTTACTATGGCATCAAATAAGTACATATAGTGCTCTTAAGATGCTTCTGAACCATCAGCTTCATCCTCATGTAGCAGTCCAGAGCGGGTAGACTGCGGGGCCTGTAGAGCAGTAGTATTTGTGTAGGGTGCCATACATTTTTGAAAAATTTGCAAGGGTGCCGGGACTGGAAAAAAAAAAGTTGGAAAATGCTGATGTAGAGCACTCAGGAATGAGTGAAACATGAGTCGCATTTGTGTTTTATCTCTTGTTTGCTTTTATCATCACTACCAGTTAGGTTTAAAGTAGGGTCTAGAGTAGATGGTATTTATCTTCAAACACGATAAAGCATTAACCCTTTAGTGTCACTCATCAGACATTTCATTTCTGAAATGCCATGTTGCATATAATAACCAACGTTAAACATTGCCAAATTTGCGTTCATCCGTTTAGGATAAAACTGAACAAGCTTTTTGCGCTAGACATTTCACTTTGAAAGTGTCGCAAACATGCTTACAGGAATGTAATATCATTTTGCAGATATGTTACCACAGGCACATATTTTCAGTGAGCCTGTGCTGCAAATTGAATACATAAAAAGAATAACAAGCAACCCATACAGGCCTTTTGTGCACATATTATATTCCCAGTTTAAGCCTAGTTTCATATCCAGAGCCACTATAATTGATTATTTCACTATGAATGAAGCAAATGAGTGTCAAACAAACTTGTTTGGTAGCAATTTAAGGCTATTTAAATGACTTAAGGTCACATTTGTGTTTTTGAACTAGTTTTAAGGAAATAAAGCTCATACAGGGACAGCTGTTCCTGTAAGAGGTTTCAAGAGAAGGAAAGTAACTGGAGCATCAATCGCGGTGTCAGGGGAGCAAGTAGGAGCCGCTGAAGCTCTCTGGGCCCCGGGAATGTGCTTGGCTTGTGCTGCGTATAAAACTCCTATTCCTGGGTGTCTTGTTAGGGCTGCAAACATTCGCTCGGTAGAGAGAGAAAACACCTATTTCTCCATGTTGCATCCCGGGAGGTTAGGACACTACGCTAAACAAAGCTGAAGGAACAGCGGCGCACGCTATCATTTCACCACACTAAGCTAATGATGCGTCACCATCGTCAATTCAGCCACGCAACCCAGACACTCTGTCAGCACCCTATGACAAAACCCAGGCTGCTAACAAACCCTGCCTTTGCACCTTTCTTTCCACGTCGTACATGTAGGACTCATTACATCTTGTCATCTTGTCGAACATACCCATGCGTTCATTCAATAATCTGCAGAAAAAACACCTGAAACTTCAAAAACAAAGTCAAGTCCCTCACATGGATGCTGACATTCTTCGACTTTGCATTCATGACATTGATGATTTTGTGCACAACTGTTTTTTTTGTCATGGTTATGTTTATTTTTTCCTCTTCTGTACATGTAGGATGAGGGATCAAAACCTAACTCCACTTCAGCAGAGGTGCTGTTTTTTTTTCTTTCAGCTCAAAAAAGTCATAAATTAATATAAATCCAGAAATAAAGCAAGACACAATTTTAAGTCTGTGCAAATGTCAGTGCTAGAAATGCTTCAGAACTGGTGCTCGGTGTGACACTGAGTTTACAGGAATGATTGTTCACATTGTGTCAAGGACGATATTTGTTTCACCTTTTTACAGATGCCACTCTAAACCGTCCCTGACAAACCAGCCATTTCTTGAAGCTTTTTCAATTTTTCCACTCGACCACTGGCATATACAATAGATGTCAATTTTACATGCTTACGCCAAAAACAGCTTTTCACCAGCTTGAGTGTCATTGCTTCCTCTCTCTCTGAAATGACTGGGAATGTATTTTGCCCGGAACTAAAATTTTTAACTTTTAAAGATGTATTTTATTTCACTCCTGCAAAGTGCCTCCTGAAACAGCACTGTGATTGGCTGATGAGGCAGCGCACCCTTTGATGATGTGTTGACTAATATTGAACTTGGCAGCTCACAGTCGTCCTTGTCAACCTTGAACACCTGAAGACTTCATATCTGCAATATAAAATCAATAGGCTGCTGACAGCGCACATCATTTAAAGGGGCTGAAGGTGTTTTTGGATAGGAGATGAAAGTGCTCACACACCAACACCTGCCCTCCTATTGCTAATAAAACTGTATGTGACTGTCAGCAAGAGATTTGTGATGAATTCAGGAATATTGTGCCTCAATCCCCAACACAGTGTTTTAAAAGGAGACAAATGTCTGTGGAAAGTGGGAAACAATTGTGATTGTTTGCATGGAATCTTTATTGAAGCAGTAAGCTTACAGCAACATGTGTTCTTGCTGGGAACACTTTTAACATGCTCAACCTAAGAAGGAACCGCTGGCCAAAGTCTATTATATTTCACTTCGTACTCACTCTGTCCATCTCTGTGTATTTCTCGCTCCTCTCAGGGGAAGAGCTGAGCAATTCTCTTTCCCTAAAACTGTGTCTCTATTCAATAGTCTGCAACAATAAACTCTCCACCAACACAGAACTGCACTGTCAGCACTGTGTAAAGAAAAAAGGCTTTGCAAATGTACATTCATACACACACAGACAAAACTGTATGCTGGAGTATACTTTGATTTTTAGTGACATATTTGTTTTCAATCAAAAATAACAGCTCTTTGTTTTAAGACAATATACTGTAAACACATGTAAGCAAAAAGCAACAAGAAAAATAAGCATTGCTGTGCTGCATTTCTTGTGTGAGTAGCTCAAAGATTAAATGAAAAGCACTATCACATTCAAGCACCTATTGCTATGTGTTTAATCTCCCATCAAACTGTCTCCAAAGCAGATGTCTCAATTCAGGTAGCTGGTCACACACATGGAAGCCCAGCTGCCTCATCCTAATCCATTTGATTCACTATATTTGCGTGACTAAAAGAGGTGGAGGCTGCCTCAATCCAAATGAAAGAAACAGGCAAACAGAGAGAGATTGAGTTAGGAAACACTAACTTCCAGACCCATCTGTAATTGTTCCACTGACTATCAAAACAAACAAATTTGAAATGGTGTTATGGAGCTGCCAGAATAATTATGGTAAAAAGAACAGGAGGAAACCAGAAAATAAGTATTTTATTAAGGCTGCTTAGACAGTTATTTTAATATAATATAATAGTATAATCATTTTATTTGTTTGTTTGGGAAATGTTAGTTAGTTTATCAATAACTATAACCCATCATTTGGTCCACCTAATGAGTGATCATTTCATTTAGGTTTAATTTGCAACCCTGTTAACCATTTTATAATACAATTTATTTATTTATTGTTTTATGTATTTTATTCATTAACAGTTTTGTGAATGTTGTCTATTTATTTTAGATTTTTAAAATTTAAAGTTCAGCACAAAATTACAAATTTAATTAAACTTCCGCAAGTATTCCGGTATTTTACCCTAATTATTAAAAGTGTCAATGAAAATAATAATCCACAGAGTGCTAAGAAGAGAATAAAATTGTGGATGGAAAATAAAACCCTGGCTATGGATAAACAGTGAATGAAAAGACATGAACGGACATTAGTTCTGGAGTCACCTTATGAGACAAGTCCAGAGCAAGAATGAGAGAAAACATCAAGGTTAAAGCCTGCTTTCTGTAAGAATAGTTTTCCATGTCTGTGGGCTGTACTGACTGTGTACCTACAAAAACATTAATGTGGTACTTCAATCGGGAGAAAATCCCTTATCATATATTTTATACACGGGTCAGGGGGCACGATTAATTGCATTTTAAAAATTAACCACATTAAATTAGCATCAAATTAACCAGCCTAAAAAGAAAAAAGAAAAAAAGGCTGTAGAAAATGTAGGCCGCAGAGAGCAGACACAGTATTTCTAATTAAAAAACAGAGATTCTCAAACACAAGTCCAGTGCTGAGTCTCGTCTTTTAGACAGTACTGACTCTTCTCAGTACATTTAGAAAGCTGAGTTAGAGGTGTATGCAGGTAACCCTGGGAAACCTAAACCATTGTGAGGAATACCTCTGAAAAAATTAATATAAATAAAATGCTGAAGAAAGGAAAGCCATTTGGCTGCTGACCAAACACTGGCTATTAATCCATTACAGTAATGTGCATGTAGACCCCTGAAAACGTGTTTTTTGGGAATCCCTCATAACTAGTGGGTCACTGTAAAAAGACAGCTAGCGACTTAAAAGCTGTAAAAAAGCAATTACTCCTTTGTAGTGCAAGTAGAAGACATAATAAAAGTATAACTTTAATTGCCATTAATTGCACAAGGGTGACTGCTTCTGCATGCCTAATGTTCTAAGTGCCCGTGGATGTGATTTACAAGATTTGATTAACTCTGCTCACAGAACATTTAGGATGTATGGAGATTTTACAAGCTTTTAAAGAACTATGGTGTGTAGAGGTCTAAAAAAAACTGCAGATGTGGAATTGTTTTCAAAATGAATGAATTTATTGTGTATTTAATGTATACATTTCTTTCTGTTCATTTAACTGAATGAATTTCTTGATAGAATAATTAAGTGAACATTAGACTGTAAACTTTCATTAGATGAAGTGCCTTGTAAAGTTTGACCAAAGAAGAAGATAAGCTGCCTTTTATACACACACAAACATCATTTTACATATTTTTTGTGCATCTTTGCTCTGTCAATAAACAAGCAATTAAAATGAGGCTTAGGAAAACTGAGAACTGAAATGTCTGGCAACTGAGCATATTTTTTGTATTTATTTATTTTTTGGATGTGTTGCAGGTGTGTGTACTTAACATTAACTTTACTTTTTCCCCCTGAGTCTTAGATTACACTTGATTATAATTGCAATTAAAACTGTTGTTTTATAGAAAAAACATTCTGATTGGCTGTGAGCTTACATAGTACTCTGGCCATGTGTTCATTTGCATCATACTGTACAAATGACATTGTGTCTCATTTAAGAATATGAGAGAACACTTTAGATTGGACATAAACTTAAAAAGCACACAGGCACAAGTGAGAATTAGATTTATTGAAAGTGTAACCTTGTAGTGATAATGTAGTAATTGTAAAATACTAAATGAGGATGTCAATGTTTTCCTAGCTGTTTTTGCAGCTTAGCCTTAATGGACAGAGTTTTCAGATCTGAAACTTGGAATATCCTGAAATCAAATTATTTTATTTCAAAAGATCAAAGACAATTCAAAAAGTACCTGGCAAGTTTAAGTTATGAAAGCTCTTTATTAACCTCAGCTGAAACAAAAGTGCACTGTACAGGGAATATAGTGGGCTTTCAAACGAGAGGCTGCTGTATGCACGCACACACACACACACACACACACACACACACACACATCCTGTATGAGCGACAGTCGAAATCCCGGCATGAACAGATGTTTATTTATAAAGTAGCAGCAGGCAGGACATGACAGAGGTCACAACAGGCAGGGTCAGCACGAGTCCCTATGAATTATTGATACTCATCATGTCTGAAAGTGTGTGAGAGAGGGAACAACCCTGGAGCGCACTATAAGCACTGAAGACAACCTAAGTCACAAAATTTGACACCAACTTTTCAACTAAAATTTGTCCCACTTCTACACGAGGAAAGGATAATGTCTGGTTATAAAAAATCAGCACTATGTCTTTATTTGTTTGACAACATGCAGGTTACATCAGACCATTAAAGTGGTACTAGAAAAAAATTAAACAACAATAAAAAACAAAAACAAGTATGTCTTCAAGGTTTTGTAAGAATGAGTGCTCACCTCTTCTCTTGCATTTCCTCTCAGGCTGTGCTTAATGATCAGAATGCTGTGTTGACAAACAGAGCTGCATTTCTGTAATGAACAAATAAAGAGAGCAAAACAATTAGTCGATAGTAAAATAATAAAGTGACGTGACATGTGGCCAAGTATGGTGACCCATACTCGGAATTAGTGCTCTGCATTTATCCCATCCAAAGTGCACACACACAGCAGTGAACACACACACAGAGCAGTGGGCAGCCATTTTTTGCTGCGGCGCCCGGGGAGCAGTTGGGGGTTCGGTGCCTTGCTCAAGGGCACCTCAGTCGTGGCATTGAAGGTGGGAGAGAGCGCTGTACATTCACTCCCCCCACCTACAATCACCGCCGGTACGAGACTCGAACCTGCAACCTTGGGTTACGAGTCCGACTCTCTAACCATTATGCCACGACTTCCCCCTAATTTTTTTTTTTTAAAGATATAATAATAAGTAAGTTAGGGTGATTCATATTTGTAAATGGCAAAAAATCATGTAATTAATCATCTTTGCTGACCCAAACAAAGTCCTGTATTAAAGAAAAATAAATAAATAAACCTTAAAGCAATTCAAGCTCAAGTAACACCTTTGTGTTTTTGTGAAACCAAAGTCAGCTCAGACCCAGCTGTTATTACAGCTAATGCAGCTGCATAAAAAAAAAAAACTTTTTAAAATGTACCACTTAAATATGAGACACTGAAATACAAATATACTCAATGGCCAAATACATATTTTGCAAAATAATTAAAACAAATCTCAAAACAACCATACTCCAGAGTACACTAAATTGCTGATGGCATTTCATACCCACTGAGCATCTAATTTCTATCATACTACAACAATGTTAACAGTAAAACACACTTATGCTTATTATATTCAGAAGTACTCTTTAATGTTCTTGAAAACAAATAAAATGTGCATGTGTAAGAAACAATGATTTAAAAATGCAAATTGAAATAATGCATTGACTTCTAAAGCCACTTTTGTTCCCTTTCAAGGGAACTTCGAACTGCGTCTTCTAGGGGTCGCTATGGGGAACGCATCGTTATGACCCGTGTCTGAAGCATACATTAAAAAAACACCAACAACACGTTGGCCGGCGACAGCCCATGACGTCACTACCGGTGCGACTATAGTATAAATAGGCGCCGGGAGAACACATCATCCTCTTCTTCGTCTTCACTGACCGTTTTGTTTGAAGCGTGCATTTCTGCCTGTGTGACAGGCCAAGACTTAGTATGATTCTAGGCTCTTGGTCGTATTCCCTTAAAGGAATCTATTCCTGATTCCAAGCCTTGAGCTCTACCCCGGGCCCAGGAGTTCTAGCCCTAACAGGTTTTTGGGGTATGCAGCCTAGGCCTTTGGCTGTAGGGGATAATGTCACTGACAGCCGTCTTAACGTCCCAGGGGCAACTCCAATGGCTATGGTAGATTTGGTACTTAGTGCTCGCCATGGTTTTCTGGTATGCACTCCCCTCAGCATGGTGGCGTGGGTATACCGTTCCCCATAGCGACCCCTAGAGGACGCAGTTCAAGGTTCCCTTGAAAGGGAACGTCTCAGGTTACGTATGTAACTATGGTTTCCTGAGTAGGGAACGAGACACTGCGTCCTCTAGGTTTCCTGCCATGCTTCGGACTCAAGCTTCAGACGAAGAAGTGGATGATGTGTTCTCCCGGCGCCTATTTATACTATAGTCGCACCGGTAGTGACGTCATGGGCTGTCGCCGGCCAACGTGTTGTTGGTGTTTTTTGAATGTATGCTTCAGACACGGGTCACGACGAGGCATTCCCCATAGCGACCCCTAGAAGTCGTAGTGTCTCATTCCCTACTCAGGGAACCATGGTTACATACGTAACCTGAGACGTTATGTTTGTTCAAAGATTTAATCTGCAACAATATTTGAATGCCTTTGCGTTGTCTTTTAATTACACATTTATGGAAATTCCTTAGCAAATATAGAACAGAAACAGAAAGCGGAAAGCAAAAAAAAAAAACTCAACTGGGCACACGGATAGCAGATGTTAGCTGTTTGCCAAAGCAAATAAAAACAGCCGGGCCACTTCAGCAAGATGTAATCTGATCCATTACTGTCCTATCTTTCAGCAAAAAAAAAAAAACACACATACACACAGTTTCAGGCATAATCTCAGAGTGGGAAAAAATATATATAAATTAATAAATAAATTGCAGGAACTCTGACCAGCCAGAAACCTGTGTGTTCATAAATCGCAGCAGATTACACCTAAGAGGAGAACAGTTTTGATACCTCAACTTCAAATAAGTGGCTGCAGCTTACGGTCTCAAATAAAAGCATGGGTGATGATTGACTCGCTGTAAAACACAGATTTGATTGGTGCCCTTTAGGATGGGTCTGAGTGCACTTTCTATCTCTCTCTCTCTGTCTGTCCGACTCCGATGCAGACACTTCACCTCCTCTATATTAAACCACTAGACAAGGCACACAGGGTCCCAAACTCATTTCGAATGGTATTGATCCCTTCCACAAATAAGAACCCACACCACAATTTATTTGTGTCCCCTCAGGTATCATCTGTTTAAACATTTTCCTGAATCAATCAGTGTGGGTTCTCCAGAGAGACGCCATCTCGCACCAGTCTGGTTATTATCCCCTGCTGATGAAAGATGCGCCTGTCTGCACAGGTCTGGGAACAGCTTTTAGGAAGTTATGCACTTAGGATTCTTCAAAACATGCCTCTTTTGGGACTTTTACTGCAATTTGATTCTCCGAGTTATCTAGAAAGGACTCATCCTATTCTATTTTTTAAGGGTACAATGATGATAAATTTCACTTATTCCCTACTATAAAAGAGTTACTTTGTAAGGGAGTTATTTTTATAACCCATTTTGTATTATACATCTGACTTGGGTCATTTGGCTCATTCCTCCAAACATGAGACTCATATTTTCCAAAATAATTAAAACACATGTTCTCTTTCTACAAAAACCAAGTGCTGATGGCATTTCATACTTACTGAGCATCTCATTTCTATTATACTACAAGAATGTTAATAGTAAAACATGTTTATGATTATTATATTTAGAAGTACTCTTTAATATTCTTGAAAGCAAATAAAATATGAGTGAGAAAAAAAGAGGAAATTATTGAAAATTGTGATTATTGAAAATTGCCCCCCCCCATCATTAAAATAAATAAATGTCAATTGCAGCATATTATTTAAAATGTTTCCATAACTGATTCATAATTTTCTGAAAACTGAGGCACTTAAGGCACTTACAACATGTACAACTCTTTTACAAGAAAAAAATGCACTTTGATGGCTGCATTTACTGAATGACGTATATAATACCTTCAATTATTAATGTAAATGAAAAAAAATACTGTAAAAGAACTGTGGGCAATTTTATATATATATATAAATATATATATATATATATATATATATATATATATATATTGTATGTTATTATTATTTGCTCATTTTAAATGTTTAAATGTCATACCGCAGATTGTATTGTTTTACCGTATGTTATTATTATTTGCTCATTTTAAATGTCTTTTATGCATACCGCAGATTGTATTGTTTTACCCTTAGACTTTAAAATGTAAAATCGTAAAAAACTACTATAAAAATATAGATTACTACATTTAAATAATAATAACAATTATAACATAAAAGTGAAATAATCATAAACCATAAATTCAATATACTGTGTGATAATAATTTACCAATTTGTAGACAAATCTATCCCCAATAATAATAATAATAATAATAATAATAATAATAATAATAATAATAATAATAATGTATATTTAATTGTGGACATGTTATATATAAAATTAGCCTTAGCAAGACAAACATTTTTTTATTCCAAAAATATTTAAAATGAATTTCAAAATACATGCCTATCATTCAATTAATCTTCTGTGGAAAATAAAATGGTGCTGTTGTAAAAAGCTACAGAGTGATAATAACAATAATAATAATAAAAAAAAATAGTTGTCAACCTACTTGTACTACATCTGCAATTGATAACAGTCATCAGCAGCAGCAGCAGCAGCAGCAGCACTAAACTGTAAACTCAAATCCTGCACATTTTCAGCAAGTGTCTGGGAAGGCTTTGGGCAGACTTTATGGTAACTAGCCTCTGAATAGAACATTTGCTGTGAGCATTACGCTACAGAGACAGTCGTGTGTTGAGGGGGGTATTCATATCTACCCAACACAGAGGCTAAAATCCTGTGGTTGTGAGGGCAAGTGCTGCTCAGCGGCGGGAAAGAGAAAAGGATGTGACACGAGCCACCTCCCTCATGAACACTGCGAGTCTTTTTAAGTCAGTAGTTCAAATATTCATGACTGCGCTCATGTAGCGCTTTTTAACCTTCTCTTGACCCCATTTAAGCATTAGATGCTTCTTAGAAAGGTCTGTGGACCAGAAGGAGGCAAAGCAGATTTGAGTCGTCATGACTGTTGTACGCTTTCTTTCCTCACTCCCCAGGATCAGACCGTGTTATTTGTGTAAATGTACATATGTGATTTTCTAATTAGCCATGGAACATTATGAGCAACTGGTGAATAAAAACATTTTCACTTTTGTAATGACACATGCAGTTTGCACTGGTAAGAGAAGATGAAGTTGACAGACGTATTCTGAACAAACTGGGAGGGTGCCAGATATCTCAAAAAATGATAATTTTTTTTGCTGAAGGGACACATTGTCAGAGAGAAGCATCTTATTTCATAACAAAGCACTAATTATGACTGGTGTTGCATTGCCAAAACAAATCAATAGTTTACATGCCGAGACATGACTCCCCATGTTAAACTATTTAGAGTTTAAAAAGAAATAAAAAAGGACTATCCCATGGAGAATATCCATGACCTTTTCCTGTCGTCCACGACTACTCAGTACGCTGATATATATATATATATATATATATACACACCTTGCTAAGTGTACTGCGTTAGGCTAACAGAGACTTGTCATTTGCACTTATATATTGTTGCTCTTTTGTTAGATTTGACTGCTTTTATTGTCCTCATTTGTAAGTTGCTTTGGATAAAAGCGTCTGCTAAATGACTAAATGTAAATGTAAATATATATATGTATCATACCTTTAAATCATACCATTCCATAGAGTTTTCATTTGTAGGTCAAGTATAAATTTAAATAATTTAAACAGTTATTCTTATTAATGAATACATGGTAAAAATGCAAAAATGTCTTCAATAAGACCTTGAGCTTGTAGGTCACAAAGAAGAACATATAGATGATTAATTTTTTTTAGCAGAGTAAAGATATAAAAAATAAAATAAAATAAAATAGGCCTATATTAAGGCATGACACTACAGGCAAAACTATTGTTTTTATTTCATGCACTGGTCTGTTTTGACATTTTGGGCTATTTTGCTTCCATTCCATTCCATCTTTCTTTTCCTTTCTTTCTTTCCTTCTTTCTTTCGACTATTGACAGTATTTTCTGATTTATGAAATTATAAAAAGAGATATCCAAAATCCCCTATGTCAAACATTTAACTCTAATATGTCAAAAATAAATTAAAAAAATTTCTCCGTGTCTTAATTAAGATGATTTAATATGTAATACTAACAGTACTATCTTAAGCTCTAAATGTCTAAAAAAATATTTTCTATTTAAAAAAAAAACAAAAAAAAACAATTATTGACATTCTTGGTATATGGTTGGCAAGAGGATTTGATAGTCCAGGTTTCTAGTTTAGTCTTGCATTTATTCCAGAGCCTCCACAGAATCAACAGGGCAGCTAAAACTTCAGTATAACTGGAGAATTTGCAGAGTTTTGCAAATATGTTTGCAAAGTAGTGCTCAGACTGATCTGAGTGGACATGTAAAGACAGACAGGACAGGACAGGACAGGACAGGACAGGACACTAACGGTTCCCTAAGGGGACTGAGAGTGCTAACTCCTGTGGCTTATTGCTGAAGACTAGCTTCACTCCTGATTTTAATATATGCATAAATATGCACTACTGGAGGCATCTCGATGGAGTGAGAGGCTACAGGGACATGTCAGCAAAGAGACTGGCCTGACTGCAGTCACACACCAGCAAACACATGTGCCCCCCTCACATACACACACACACACACACACACACACACATATAGACAGCAATACACACATACAAACACACACACACACACACACACACACACACACACACACACACATTCGCATATCATCCCTGTCATGACTACATATGCATGACAGAAACCTTTCAGGAACTGCATCCAAAGAGTTCTCCGTCGAGTTAACCCTCAGCAAATGTGCGACTGGGTTCAACTCTGGAAGAAAGAAGGGATTGGGGGGAAAAATAAATAGCTGACAGCCAATTCTGACAGCCAATTGCTCTGTATGGAAATTCACCTCCACCTCCTGACAACTTTCCTTGCCTCTCTTTTTTGGCAGAAACTCCCAGAACTGGAGATGTATTTACTGACTTGCTGGTGCCGAGTTACTTAGGCATCTGAGGAAGAGGAATGCAAATCCATAATTTAACAGTATGGTGAATGTGTCAGGGAAACTGACTCACCGTTTGTAGCACAAGCTGAACTTTCGCTTTCTCAAGCACAGGTGACATTGCTGTGAAAGGGTGAGGGAGGCTTTCCAAGCCTTTCAGATGAAGAGGACCAACAGACATGACTCAACCCTTCAGGGTCAAATACAGGGCATCCACCAGCTCCCAGAAAAAAAAAAAACATCTCTGCAGTCATGAGAAATGGCATCTTCCAAATGAGCGTCTGCTCAGAAGACAGATTTGGCATTTGAAATCATTCTTGCCAACTGAGAAATAAATGTTGCAGTAAAATGCTAAGTTGTGTCGTACTTAAAGAAACTAAATAACTAATTATCCATCATGATCACCACTTCTTTCTTTCTTTTTTCTTTTTACACACACAAAATACGCACCATATATATTTTAACTCGACTTAGACATTACATGATGGTAAAAAATGGTAACTTGCATTTAAAATGTATATACATTATTTATTTAATTTGGTGTGTAGCAGTTTATTTAGATGATTACGATAACAACAACAACAACAACAGTAATAATAATAATACTAATAATAATTTGACAAACAATATTAATTTTATATGTCTATGAAACCTATTAACTTATTAATTTAGTTGTTACCATTTGAAGAACAATTGTTAGGTTAGCATTTAGAGGTCAAAACAGTCTAAACAAAGCCCAGTTGGCACACAATGATTTTTGCACACTGATCTTACTTAAACTTGCTTTTAAAATCTATTAATCTGTCGATTTCAAAATCTAATGTAAATACTGTTTTCTTGCTTTTGTCAGCTTTTGATAGTTGACTCTGTTAACTAAATCTAGGTGTGCCAACTAGGATTTTTTCAAACCGTTTATGACCTTTACCTGATAAAAGAACCCAATTTAATGCATTTACGTGACATTGTTGGGTTATTAAGCATAATCAGTGTCAGTTTGTGCACGTAAATGTACTCATAATGCTTGAAAGATCTCCAGAAGGTGTCGTTTAAAAGACTCTGGGTCTGGGTCACAGACATGGCAAGGTTCAACCAAACACACACACACACACACACATACACTGCCTCTCAGGAACTTTTTTTATGGCTGCAGAGTGCCACCATGGAGCCACTCCAGCTTTAGCTGCTCCTCAATTATGCAGCAGAGTTTTTTGACCTGCTGCACAGATCTCTCCCCTCCTCAATTATGAATGGACCTCTTGATTGAGGTGGGTTCCTTTCCACTCATCCCTCTCCCTTTTTTTATTCCTCTAAATGAACAGGCGCCACTGCTCCTGCCGTCAGAGAACAACTGAATGCATGTTGAAAGGATTTAGAGAATTATGGGATGAGAAAAGGCATTAGACATGACGGGTGGTGGTAATTTTCATTTCTTGATGCTTTGGTCAAAATGTAAATTGAAGATGTCAGTGAATAAGTGAAACCACCAGAACATTTTCTTGAAAGGTACAAATGTATCTGCACTTTGCTTACTAGTTTCCTGAAAACTAGTACTTCCTTTAGAAATGAGTGAAGATATAGCATTAAAAAGATAAATTGTGTAATGTTCGTATGCAAGTGATGACCATATTAATTAGGGATGCACTGATCCCGATACTGGTATCGGTATCGTCCCGATACTGAGCTCTTGTACTCGTACTCATACTCGTTAAAATTCCCCGATACCAAACGCTGATACCACACAGCATGTGTTAAGTGCCATATTCAGACAAAGAAACACCGACAACAGACAGCAGAATGTATTAGAGATTAAAGGCAGGGTAAGTGATTTCTGGTAGCCAATGTTGATATTTGAAATCACCAAAACAAACACGCCCCTACCCCAAAAGGGTCTTGCCCCTATTTTGATAGCTCCGCCCACATATACGTACACAACCCAGGCAACGATTAGTTCTGTGAAACAAAGCAAAACAAATGTTACATCGTGTCTACATCAGACGTGAGCGGCGCGGTGCAACAAATCCCCAACAGAAAACTGCTGCCGGGTTCTATTTATGACGTGCTGACACAAATTTCAAATGGTTTTCAATGGTCGTTTGATCGCGTCCAGTGTAGGCAGACTTTAGCTGTTGTAGACATGGTGTTACTCACCTATTGAAAAGAAACAAAGCAACCTCGGCGTCCGATCGCAGGCCTCCGCTCCTTGAGTTCTCTCCAGCACTGGAAAGCTGTTCCAATATTTACATGGGTCCTACTTCTTGGCTTATTGTTCCGCACACGTTTTCCTCTCTTGTTTTTCATCCGCCATCTCTATCTTTCTTTCGCTCAGTTCGGCTAATATCCGTCCCATGCACTGAAAGCTCTCTCCTCCACATCACGAGTAGACATGCCCCTTATTGCTGATTGGCTACAAGTTTGTTTTGCTATTCGGCCCGAATCAGTTTTCTAAAGTGTTTTTGAAAAATTACATACCCTACCTTTAATGCACGCTGCGGCGGGTCGAGGCCTGTTGACATTACCATAAAACTTCTTACACGTGACTGCTTACAATTTTATAGAATTTGTTGGTTCACATTTATTCAGTAACGATGCATTAAATTGATCAAAAGTGTTATTAAAGACATGTATAATGTTACAAAGTGCGTGATTACAGTACTGAGCCGCTGCAATGGAGCAGCACTAATGCTATTAAATTAAAGATGACGTACCATAGAGCAAAAAAATTAACAGTGAAAGTAACAAAAACTTAAAATACATTTTAATGGGCATAATTAAGTGTGAAAATAACCAAAGGATATACAGTCAAATCAAAAATTACTCAGAGACCAGATGTAATTTTTGATATTTTTTTACTAGTGGGTGCAGGACACTATAGTTCATTTATGTAAGTGAGGATAGCAAAATAAAGTAAACTGACAAATTATACCCAAAATTTCTTCATACATTGGACTACCAGGAAAACTGATACAAATTTGGGACCAAAAATTATTCGGACCGAGTCTGGGGGAAAAAATTGAAGTTCAGGTTTGCATGAAGCTGGGTGACAGCATGCCCAGGAGACTATAGGCTATCATTAAGGCTAAGGGCTGCCCGACTAAGTATTGATAGTTGTCTAAATACTGTCATACTAACAGCTGTCTGAATAATTTTTGGTTGATTGTAATCTATTACATACCTTTCTATCAAATAATTTTTGGTTGATTGTAATCCATTACCTTTCTATCAAAGTTATCTAACATTATCAATCTGAATTTGTTCTGACACAGTTTAACTCAGTTCTTGTTATATTTTATTACCATTTTCTAAACTATAGCGAATAAACTGTGATAATGTGAGAAATGTTGAAGGTGTCTGAATACATTTTGGTTTGACTGTATCTATTTGATAAATTAAGTAAACCAACTAACATACTCTTTTGGTTTCTGTACCCAATATTTAAAAAATGTATAAATGCAATAAAAATATTGGTATCGGTACTTGGTATCGGCACGTACCAAAAATAAAAGTATTGCATATTTGCAAAACGGGTGAGTACTGGAAAAAGTGGTATCAGTGCATCCATAATATTAATAATCAAAAACTGTCTCATAACATCATGTTTTATTTCTAATTGATTTTCTTTATTAATGCTGCTATTATAAGCATAACAGGACATGTAATAATTTAACTTCAAAAATCTTACCATGAACTGCTGGGCTACACTGCAGTTTCTAGTTTTAAATTGTCTTCAAATACATGGAACCACAAACTGATTTACACCTAAACATACATTTGTATCACTTTTACATTTTGAGTGGATTACAGCAGTTGTTACCTATTTTCAGATCCAATTCTTGACCAAAAATTATATTTCTTTTACAGAGATTGTATAACTTTGTGCTGTGTGGTGGGAAACAGCAATCGAATCTCAATATTACAGTAACAGACATGTATCTCCAGAGGTTTTGTCAAAGAGTCAAAGAGCAATTTGTTGTCGTCTTTAAAAAGTGTTGACTCTATGTTCTGGAGAAAATGATTAAATGTACACAGGTTATTGAGCTTATGGAAGAATCTCTGCAGGGTTGTGCACAACAAAATCTGTTATCAATTAATTCAGTGTTAATGAACACCAGGAAAATTGAGAACACTACTTTCTCTATTCAATGATTCCTTTCCATCAAAGGCAAACAGCTGCTCTTATTCTGAGAAGCAAGAAAAAAACATCTTATATTTTGCGTATGCTGTTTAAGAGGGTTGTACTTTCAAAGACTTACAGAAATTGCTTTGATTCTGAAAAAAATGATCTCATATTCACTTTTTGCTGCCAGTGTTAGAACATTATTTGAGATTTAATAAATAAATAAATAAATAAATAAATAGATAAATAATTAAATAACATTTTCCTGGACTTTATGTAAAAAAAAAAAAAAGACAGAGAGAAATACTTGCAAACAAATTACAAATTCAAGACACCTACCAACTCTAGGCAGAGTCATTTCAACCTGTGCCAAATGTCCACTTTAGAAGTCTCTCTATAGTTTAGTACACACTAATCAATCCACACACTTTTCCAGACCATCTTAATCAATCCACCAACTACTTCTGCATCTAAGTGACCCATACCTCTGATTGCAAATCTCCCAGAATGAAGAGTGCAGATTTAGTCCTTACAAAGCTTAATGAACACAGCTGACTTAGGCTTAATTGTGATTTATTGTTTTGCCTCCTTCCTCTGGCCCTTGGGATAATTGTGGAAGAAGAAATTAATGGGGTCAATTGGTCTATTTTTGTTGCGCTAATTTGCCTGCGTCAAAGACTACATTAACCTGTGAGGCTTAATATCTCAGGTGCCTCTGCGCTCTCCTGACGCAACGTGTCATGGGATGGAGAGCCTCAAGTCAGAACATCACAGAAACCATGGTATGACAGACTTCACTGACACCTAGCCCGCCATGGAGCTTGTTGAAAGAGAGCTTGTAGAAATTCTGCTGAGACATGGCTGAGAATTACGAATTACTAATCATGTCTCATACTGTATGCACTAATGGTCTCAGTATGAATATGATCCTAGTTGAGCTTGTTTGATTTGGCTTGAGTGGAGTGGCTCTGAATAGTGACAATCCAACAGATATTTTATACAGGAATTGCTGAAGAGTAACTGAAGATTTTGAAAATAATTCTAAAACAGCAGTGAGGGCATCCGATAATACTGTGTGCTTTGTTACAAGTACACTTGAAAATACACCAACCATTAACACCACAATCAGGCTCTGGTTGTGTCTTGAGCTCTTTCGAGTAAAGTGCATATATTCAGGCTAAAAGTAAACAGGATTTTGAGCAGAAACTATGCATTCCTATGAATCCATTCACATGGGAACAGATATTTGCCCAACAAAAAAACATGTTTTTATTTTTTTTTCTGTTAATATGTCATTATTCCCTGCCAATAAAAATGTGCCAACAACATGTGCACACACACAAACACAAACACACACACACATGCGCGTGGACATGCACATATGCACACAGACACATGAATACACATACAGGAGTTATCAGAATGAACTTGTAATGTCGGCTGTTAGTATAAATGTTTGTCCTGGTTATTTTGTATTTGGCACATGTAAATATTGTCACATTCTTTGCTTGCATAACAAAAAAGAAAGAAAGAAAGAAATTGCCAATAAATTTTAACTTTCAGTCATGTCCGGAGACACTTCAAGCATTCATATTTAGCCGTGCCAACACACTGAATACTTTTTGCCAACCAACATTACACAGCAAGGGTCTGAAGCCCAACCAATTATTTCTCCACATCTTGACAAGCATTAATCATGCATGTTTTATACATAAGTATTAACACCGTTGAACATGTAACTTTTAATAACTTTTTTTTTAATGTTAATGGTATGATTTCAAATATGTGTTTCAGAATGGTCAGAATTGTTACAGAATAGACAGATATTTGAATTTGGTGTGAATGGGTCTTAAAGGATTGACTTTCGAAAACATTGCATGAGGACCCATCTATTATATTGCAGAAGTTAAAATGCATCGCTTATTTCCATGCATGAGGGTTTTTTGGCTTATAGATCAAATATTCAAGTGACACAGCTCTCACATGAGGCCTTGAGGTGAAAGGCCTGCAGACTAATGGAGAAAATCTGGAACACAAAGCTGTGTAGAAGGGGCTCTTTTCTTTAATCTAGCTTAACCCTGAAACATAGACTGGAGTCTGCTTAATGTCAGTTCTTTGGACCGAGCACCGGGTATTAACTACAGCCTAGCTATAAGAGAAGAAAGCAAACAGCAGACAGGAACGTGTCACAGCCATAGACACAGAGTGATTAACTATTAGTCTGTGAGTGTGTCAATGAGAAACAGAAATAATAAAGTAGGAGATTATCTACCACTGATTGGCTGTCACCTAATACTTATAGCTAAAATCATATACATCAATGTGACACTCAGTAGTATCCGTAGATATTTGTATAGTGGGTTCTAGAACATGCCTGTTTTTGTATGTTTGCATATTTAAACGTAAAATAAAAACATACTTCACATCTAAAATGTAAATGCTTTAATGGACAAACAATGTTAGAAACGTTCAAACGTTTACATATACTTTGAGGTAATATGTTTTTAGGTTTCTTGTGTTGCATTTATCATGCATTTCAGTTAGTAAATAAATTAGGTATTTTATAGACTAAATCTCTTAATCAGTTGTCAGGAATCATAATATATTATTAAAAAACCTAAACCAATGCATGCTAAAAAAAAAAACCTCATCTCTGCATTTCTTGTCTGTCCTAGCTTGTTTCCTAATCTAGCTTTCTAATAAATGTAGCATTGTACAACTACTAACTACTGATTGTTGAACTACTAATGCTCCTCTATTATAAGTCACGTTGGATAAAAGTGTCTGCTAAATGCATAATATAATATAATATAAGTATATACAAAAATTTATATAAGTAAATTTTTTATGCAAATTGCAACTAAAATAATAGAGATCACAGTGGGGGAAAAATAACAGATTGCTAGAGTGGCTGTCATTTAATTTTTATAGCTAAAGTGTAAAAATCCACCCAAGAAAGTACAGTATGTAACAATTGTGTTTGTAAAAGTAGTTAGAATATTGGAGCCTGTGTCAAAAGAAACATTACTGTTGAGAAGGCAGAGATGAGATGTTCAGTGGGGTTCCTAAAACAGCACCACTCAGGGAGCCAAGGACACTAGGGGGGTCTGCACTCTACCATCCCACCACACACACACACACACACACACACACACACTGGTATGATACATGACCCCGCTCTGACGCTCCTTATGGAGCGGTGCAGATGAGAAGAGGCAATCTAGAGAAAACACACTCACACACACACATTCTTGTTCGGGGCCCTACAAACTCCTGACGTTGATTTGAAATAAATGGAGACTGATGATCAGTCGATGACAATTCCCGTAATCATTAAGCGGGGAGCGATTCATCAGGGGAGCGGAATCGGAGGCCTCTGTGTCACATTTATCCTGCTGGAGAGAAGTGCCGTGCAAGCTGCACTTTTTAAAAGGATTGATTACAATCCAGCTGCTGTTTTTTTTTCTTTTCCCCCACACTCCTAAATGTGGGATAATCAGGTATTTAGCCCAAAAAAGGCCCGGGAAGCGGGAGGAGAGGGAGCTTTGCAATCTAATTTCCCCACAGCCAACTCTTACTCCCTGCGCTGATGACTTTCTGGGGGATGTAATGATGCGGAAGACGCTCTGTCATATTAGACAGGAGGGATAAGGAAAAAAAGCTTATTCCAAAGCACTTTACTATTAAAATAGCTTACGACCTTATGAACTTGGTTCTCCCTTAAAGGGCCAATTAGAATTAAAGTGCTAAATGGACAAACTGATAGGTAAGGGTGTGGTTACTTTGTATGCTACATATTGCAATGAATTATCCTATTATTATTATTATTATTATTTATTTATTTACTACTTTAGTAAATATGACATGGTTTTGAAATTCAAAAGTGCAGTTCCCTGTGCTCAGGATGCTTTGTTAATCTTGTGTAATGCATTTACAACAATTGATGTTGTTCTCTTCCTTGTCATCATTATAATTATAATGCAAGTATGAACTACAAATATTACACATATTACCACTACAATAAATCACTGTAATTGTTGCCATGACCTGATTTAATAGTACCAAATTTACTTGGCAAAAGGCAGGAGATAGAGTTGTAGGAAATAATCATCCACTTCAAGTAAGATATTTCACTCATATGCTGAATCAAATCTCGATAATATTATCTTGATTATTCCATCTTGCGTTAATACATCAAATATCTGAACTCATTTGCACATCCAGTGTGTAACACATTATTACAACTGGTCATTATTCTTCAGAGGACAACAGTGAAAAGTATATATGCAAGACACATTTTTACTTTTTTACTGTTACCTTTCCTTATGCATGCAATTGTGTATTTATTTCCAGTTATTATTATTATTATTAACCATTAAACACTATTAAAATAAATTACTATTACCCGTCTATAAAAATAACACAATTTTGTAACTTTAACTTTTGTCAAAACCAGTCAGATTTTACAGTTTTACGGTCTGTCCAGTACTTAAATCCTAAAGAGTTTCCACTAAGAAGGGACATTTAAGCATTAAGACACAGAGCATATTGTAGCTCTTTTCAACTTAGGTTATGAAAAAACAGCAGGGGGTGGTTTGAAGTAATGTGTGATTTCATTCTCTTTTATATTTTTGTAATTGAGCTATTAACCCCTCCCAGGACCTTCTAGAAGTCACTAATTGAAACCAGATGACCAAGTGAGGCAACGGAGGTGAAATTGTTCTCAAATGTAAGGTGTAAAACTAAATAAAAGAAAACAGCTGTAATCTTGATCAAACATAACATAACATTACAAACACCACAGTGTTGACGGTAAAACATAGAATGTGTACTTTGAGAGGAAAAATGAAGCATGACATATAAAACAAATGATTAGATTTCACAATCTACTTCTTCGCCTTTGCTTTTCTTTCCAAAAAAGGTGGTGGGAGACTGGGAGACTGCTGCTCTTGCAGGGTTTTTAATTCAATAAATATGAATTGTCATGTCAAGACATCTGCACACAGATGAATTATTTAATGATAGACACTCTGTCTATTTTGAAATATGACACTCTGAAGGCACTTAATGCAAACAGTCTGGGTTGCAGGACTTGGGGAAAAATGTCAGAGCAGAACACAGAGTTCAAACGTAGTTCAACGTCATTAATGTTGCAGTGTTAAAAACAACTCAATGTGACGAAAAAACAAAAAATAAAATGGGCTTGGGAAAGCGATGAGGGCACTGAGTACAAGAAAAAGACTTTCTCCCACAGCAGAAGTAGGATTTTAATGGCTTTTGTGCTAAAGCATTTACAGGACCTTGAGCATCAGAATACCTATTGATGTGGGCAAGCAGTCGGACAGACCATCTATTCCATCAAGTTAGTCAAAAAGCCCCGAGCGAGTTTTTGTCTGTACACAGCCTCTCGGCTATCATAAACCCTAAAGAAAACAATGTTTTTTGCTGACAGAACATCATATTTCAGATTTCATTACGATGAAGAGATGAGAAAGAGAGGGAGAAACTACAATTACATTTCTGTGTGGAACAGGGCAAACAGTTCTGGGGCTGGATACCTTTGACACAAGCAAAATTATTATAATTAACAAGACTGATGATGATGATGATGATGATGATAGGCGAGAGCTGTTGCCTGTGATAGGGCAGAAAGATTGTACAAGCCTTCAAAGCAATATTTACCCGTGAGTTTTTATCTTGCATAAGGCATGCGAAAAATGCATATTCAGGTATTTGGTTCTCTTGTTCATGACATGTGAGAACTGTGACATTCCTTTCACTTGTTTTTCAACAGAACATCTTTTGATTCTATGAAATATTTCACACAAGAAAAACACAATTATGTGCTCAAACAAGGTCAGAGAAATTGACAAAAAAAGGGGGACATATTTGTGTTCTAATGCCACGAGTTTCATTTGAACACAGGGAAAAAGGAGGAATAAATTAATGAATGAGACAATGTATAAATAATACAAAAAAATACATAATAAATAAACCATACATTTTAAACCATAGGTTGATTGCTTTATTAGTGGACTGCTTATGATAGGATTTGATAGAATAACTTAAAATAATTTGAAAGTTTTATTATATTAATTTTGGTATTTGTTTTAACATAAGCATGTTGTGATATAGTACAGAGAGTTTGGTAAACATGGTGGATATAAATAAAATTATAAAATAAAATAAAAAGTTTTTAAATTTGTTGTATGCACAACAACACTATTTTGCCAATCACTACCAAAACAGTGCTCATTATATCAGTAGTATAACAGGTTCAACAAACTAATCGAGCTAGTGAAATACATCCACTCTGGAAAGCAGAATCTGCCATTGAAAGTAGTCAAAAAATTTAGCTGAGTTATCTTTCAAAGTCAGGAGGGAACGCTTGCATATATTACAGAACTGTGAGAGCCAGGCTGCCTGCTTGAACCATAAAAACTGTCAATCTGATAATGAGTGAAGGAGGAAGCCATGTACGAGATTAAAACATGAGTGTCTATAGTGTATCAACTTCTAGCCGTGAGCTCCTTTGCTCTGCGCTAACAGCACCTAGCTGCTTGACCTCATTACTTGGTTTGTGGAACATGCCAGAAACAGGAAAGCAGAGGCCTGACTCCACTTTATGAGACTTTCTTTTACTTGCTCTCATGCCTGTCAGAAGGCTATTATCCCTACATCTCGAAAACTCACCCTTAGCATTGATTCTCTCATGTGGATGGTCGAAAAGAGACAAAAAAAAAATGGTTACACCCACGGCTTTGACTAAAAGATGTGGACAGGATGACTTGTGTGCCATGTTACAGTGTTACAACTTAAATCAAAATCTGTTCACTGACCATCTGAAGCATGTTGCACACAAGATCCAAACTTTCCCAAATAACAACAAACTAGATATCCATGAGCTGAACAGTATATTTTGTTTGTTCTGCCCTTTTGATGGACAAAAATTCAGATCTACACACATTTCACTATCCTCTTAAAAATTGTAAGTACCAAAAGGGTGGTTTCCGTGGTGATACCATAGAAGTACCATGTTTTGTTCCCCAAATAACCTTTCAGTGAACAGTTCTGAAAATAACGTTTTTTTCTTAGTGTGGAGAACTTTTTAATAATTAAAAAAGAAACATTTCCACTAGAGGGAACTTTTTGTATAATGGAAATGTATAATTTTGTTGAAGGTTGTTCATGGAACTTTAGATGCCAATTAACAATTTTTATTTTAAGAGTGTATTTTACTGTTTTCTGTATAGCACAGTCCATGGAAACTGCTGTTTTTTTCATACATCAATAATTTTATTGATGTATGATTCCATCCTGTCCCAATGGCATGTTTTTAAAGTGAACTGGTGAATGGTTGCTTTTTGTGTCAGTCAGACGGTCTCTTTCTATATAAGTGGGCAGGACTTGGACAGAATAAATACGTCTAAAAAACGTTAGGTTATTTACTGTACCCAATATCTGGGTTAAACATGTTGGGTCGCTTTGTTGGGTTATTCCTACATTTATTGGGCTATTTTTACAAAATTTTAAATTCCAACAGTCGATTGGTGCAACTGCGACAGAAGATACAGTGGTAAATTAATATTTGTGCGTAATGTTGTTTTTCATTTCAAAATGTCTCCAAAACTCTGACACAGTAATATTGCTGTTTTTCCGACGAACATGTTTACATCTCCCCTGTCAACTGATATTTTAATCTGTTTTATCTTCACTCTTGACTAACGACGCGAGCGCTTTGTAGACGATCAATTTCAAAGGTATAAAAACGGTTTCCTCACTTTTTCTGTTCATCTCGACAGTTTTGGAGGAAATTTTACATATATTTAAGATTTTTGGTCGACATGCTCGCCTTTAAAACCCAGCGGAGCCTCTTCCATCTGGTGCCGCGTCCACTCTGAGTGAAGGTATGTCGCCTTTTTATTCCAAACTATATGTCCTTTCGTCAGAAAACTACAGTGTAAAACTAAAATACTACGAAACACACAGAAACAAAACATTTTATCCAGAAAGTTGCTGGTGACCGGAGCAAAAATGTAGTGATAATTTTAACCAACAGATGGTGCTGCGAACTAAACTGATTACACGCACGGCTACTTTAGCCACGAATAACTGAACATGGAAGAGAGCAGAGCACTATTATCATCAATTATCAAAAGACACCTTTATTGGTTTCAAGGTATAGTCATATTAACTGTTCATATTACTATGTACTAGGGCTGGGCGATATGGCCAAACAAATTATCACGATAATTTTTTTATCACAATCATTTTTTTTTTCATATCAGTCGATATCGATAATTATCACGATAAATGTCAAATCTTTATTCCTATCAAGTTTAAAGCCAGATTTTTGCTCCACAGTGAAAGTTGTAGAAACCAGACCATTAATTTTCCTTAACAAAATCTTAGTTTCTGCGTGTTCTAATGAGTGATATTGTTTCAAATCAAGAAACAGGTTTGGGTTGCCTAATAATATTAATAATAATAATATAACTTTTTTGTCTCTTAGAAATGCACATTTGATAGTAGCTTGAGCTAGGATGCAGAGGTACATTTTTGTTCATTATCAAAATCAGTAACATCTTTCTTTTTTAATTGTAGCAACCTCGGTTTTATATGGTTACATTTATTCTGACCGTTTTTTTTTTGTAAATTAAGCATTGGTCTTCCATAGTAGCATACATTTAAATCATGATAAACAGTTAAAACCACACATATAGCACCTCAATACCATGGTAAAAATATAACTATATGGTTTTTAGGTAGCCTGTATGAAAAACTGTAGTCAAAAAACATTCAGTAAAAATGCACACATGCTATAGCTTAATCACAAATACATACTATAATTATATACCA
This sequence comes from Sinocyclocheilus grahami, assembly GCF_001515645.1. Taxonomy (NCBI): domain Eukaryota; kingdom Metazoa; phylum Chordata; class Actinopteri; order Cypriniformes; family Cyprinidae; genus Sinocyclocheilus; species Sinocyclocheilus grahami. The sequence goes on from NW_015505872.1 coordinate 768,307, forward strand.
TTACTCCTGTAATAAAATGCAATGTGAATATCCCACATTTGTGCCACAATACCATGGTGCAGTGAGTGTTACTACAGTAAATCCATGGTAAATTATGGCGATGTGTAGATTAAAAGCCTTCTGACTGTCTCGTTCGTCGCACACAGTGTTTCTCCTGTTTGGCTTTAAACTAGTTTAATAACAGAGTCATTTGTGTTCATCGCTGAGTTCAAGTGCTTCACATTGGATCTCACAGCGCTGCTTAGAGCTCGCGTGAGCGAGTAAATGCATCTGCTCTAGTGAGCTCACGCTTTCAAATCACGATTCAAATGAGTCATGCTGTTTCGTTCCGCTTTTGGTGCATAAACTTTATATTGAACATTTATCGAACTCTTCATATCGTTTTATCAAGGAAAATTATATCGCGAAAATCATCGTTATCGAATTATCCCCAAAGCCCTACTATGTACTATGTAACAAGGTCTGAACAGGGTGTGGGATTGTTTTGCATACAATTTAATCGTTCCTGAGATTTGCACTGTCACAACGCAGCAATTCCCCCTTACACGTCTTAACTATAGCATGTGGTTGAAAGTATACCACAATATTATGTTAATAATAAAAATATTACCAGCTAAACACTTAATTTTTTTCAAAAGCACACACTTTGTGCTCAAAAAGAGGCTAAAATTCAAAATAGTAAGCTTAATTAAAGATCCATTCCAAAAGCACAAACATAAAATTACATTTTCGATGTTCAAAAAGTTTGTACCTTTCTGTGTGTATACATACAGTTGTGCTCAAAATGATTCATGCCCTTAGTATATATGATCAAAGAAGGCTGTGAAAATAAGTCTGCATTGTTTATCTATTTGATCTTTCGTTCAAAAAAATTAAAGACCTGGAGCATTGAAAATTCCCAGTTCCACTATCAGGGCAATAATTGAGAATTTCCAATCAACTAAAGATGTTACAAATCTTCCTGGAAGAGGACATGTGTCTATATCATCCTAATGCACGGTGAGTAGGAAAGTTTGAGTGGCCAAAGACTCTCCAAGGATCACAGCTGGAGAACTGCAGAGATTAGTTATGTCTTGGGGTCAGAAAGAAAAAAATTGTCAAACAGGCCCTACATCACCACGTTTTTTGGGGGGGTTTCAAGAAAAAAAAACAAGAAAAGAAAATGCTCTCATCCAAAAATAAACTCCAGCATATTCATTTGCCAGACACTACTGGAACTTCAAACTGAACTGGCTTCAATGGTCAGATGAAACTGAAAGATTAGCTTTTTAAAAGCAAACACTCAAGATGGGTTTGGTGCACACAGGGATAGAAAAGTACCCCATGTGTACAATGAAATATACTGCTGGATGTTTAATTTTGTGGGCCTATTTTTATGCTAGAGATCCTGGACATCTTGTTCAGATACATGGCATCATGGATTCTATCAAATACCAACAGATAATAAATCTAAACCTGACTGCCTCTGTTTGAAATCTTATAATTTGCTGTGGTCAGATCTTCCATCAGGACAGTGATCCCAAACAAACATCAACACAAAAATGTGTCACTGAGCATAAAACTTGATCTCTTGTCAGATGTTCTCCAAACTCATCAGGCGTTATAGGTGAAGACTCAGAGATGTTATCTTGGCACATAAGAGATGTTATCTAGGCACATATAGGTTTCAAAAAGTATTGAATAAAAGGATATGATTAATTGTGGCCAATGTGTATTAGAGAAAAACATTTATTTCATTATAAGATTTCCCTCCCATTTTTATTTCTTATTCTCCAATGAGAGGTTAGGTTTTTGTAAATTAAAAAAAAAAGATTAAAAGGGTTAATGATACAGATTTATTTTCACAGCATTCTTTGATCATATTACCAAGGGTATGAATAATGTTGAGCACAACTGTATATGTGTGTGTGTGTGTGTGTATAATTATGAAAATTAAGTAGTTGTTTTTTTTATTTATATGTTTTTATATTTATTTTTAAAAATTTTGTAAAGTGTTTTATAAATATGATTTTGTCATAATTCAGTACTGTTTTGATGTGTTTGCTATTTGCAGTGGTTAATGTTTAATGTTAAAGTGCTTTGAAGACTTTTCTTTTTTTGGACACCGAGTATCCCAAGCCTGTCTCTTCAGCACACAATACTCTATATTCTGATCCATCAACACATTTGCACCTATTTCAACAGTTTATAATTTCATTGTCTGTACTAGCTTTGTTCTGTTTGTTTATTAATTTGTGATTATTGTAAATTGAAGCAATGTGATTATGAAGTAAATAATAACACAACTGCAACCAATAACATAATTTAATAGAAGTGTTTGCAACTTTAAATGCAATGGAAATAAAACATTTTCAATACATTTTTAAGCTGTGCGTTATTTATTTATGTAGCAGCACCAATAATAATAACAATAATAATACCAGAATGGTTAAAGCAACATTTTGGCCAAATAACATAACAAATTGGTTATTTTATAACCCACTGTTTTGGGTAAAACTTACTACCCAATGCATTTGGTTAAAATAGCCCAACAAGAGATCGGTGCTATAGTAACCCACCATTGGGTTATCTGTTGGGTCATTTTTAACCCAACTATTTTAAGTGAATAGAGGGCAAGACTTTCCTACAAGTCAACAGTCTGGCTACACGAGACTAAAATCACTCAAGAGTTAACATCTTTAGCTGAATCGGCAGTATGTTCAGAGACGACCAAATGTTTCCCAGAATTGAAAAAGGGAAATCGCTGGTGAGGATAATGATCATGCTTAGGTCATTAGCTACACTGTTAAATGACTCCAGAAGAATGCTTCTGTGATTGGCTGATTGATCTGGCTTATGTGTATTCTGTTCTTCCTTCATAATGCACTGGCTAAAACAATAGCTATTGACCCGTCTTTGGTGTACCTATGAAAAACTGCACTATAACTTCACTTTATTGTCACTTTTAAGGAGAGGCCACAAAGCTGTTAAGGATTTTTAGTGGCCACATGGAAACATTAAACCTTTTTTTCCGCCTGCTGGGAGCGTTTATATTAGACAAACATATTGTGAACATTTTTCATTTAACTCAAAGCATCTTCAGAGACTCCAATGATAATCTAGAACCTACATTCTTTACTCTTATTTACTGATGTCCGAATAAACGCGGATGTAAATTAATATTTTCCATATGACACTTCTAATGAATTAATTCACTGAATTCTACACTAAGGCAGGCCTTTCCCAAATTGTTCCAGAGCAAAAACAGAGCCTAAATTCTCTGTTTTGCCTTCCACCCAGGCAAGCAAATGTTACTGATCCAACTCCTACATTCATATACAGTTAATTGAAATGCTCACTGTGCGATGCTGGGCTTGCAAATAGTTTGATCAATACACAGTGAGATGTGTAAATTGATCTTTGAAGTAGTCATCTCACTTAGTGAAGTGTTCAATCAGTCTAATTCAGAGTCGCTTGTGCCTCGTGTGGTCTTCAGCCAATTCATTTGCTGTGAATTTTCAATGAAAGAATTCCCACTGCCATTTACTGATCGCTAACAGGGAGTTTGTCTACTGAAAATGGAGCTCCATCCTGTTTACGACAAAATGGATGTTTCAAATCATGGTTCCCTCCACTCAATTCAGTGAAAAAATAGCTAACTAACTAAATACTGTATATATATATATATA